>NC_065443.1:19916176-20219206 GCF_917563875.1 Diabrotica virgifera virgifera
AATTAACGTCTAAAGATTTGACGCAAACTATTGAACTAAAGAAAAGCGTTTAAAAAAAAGGTCCGGCGAGTGGGAAGAGAGCAGTGGAATGGGAAACAACAATAAAACTCTTTAGAACCTCTGCAGCTTAAAATGGGCCATGATGATCGCTAATGCCCTTAAAGGATCAGGCACTTGAAGAAGCAGTATTAAGTTGTTGTGGACAAGAAAGTTGATGTACGAGCCTTAACAACCAAACATTCGGACAAACGAAAATTTAATGAAAACATCTAAAAGAACGATTTCAACAATACATTAAAGTCTATCATTAACAATAAAATATTGAAATGGTTTGGTTTCTATAAACTTGCAATTGCAGTGTTGGCGGAAAAATAAACGAAAATATTGAGTAAGTATATCCTGGCAACTAAATTTTCATAATCATCTAGTTACTGAATATAAAATAAATAATTTTGACATTAACTCATCATAAGTCGTAAGTTTCTCGACGGTTATTTGTAACAAAGCTTTAGAAAAAAGCTCTGATAAAATATTTATTCAAAAATTGCCAGAGAAATTTCGACACATAGGTACATACTAAATATCGTCAATTGACAATTAATAGTATATTACATATTTAGCGGGAAAGTACTCTATTTCAGCCGAGCGGCTACATACGCGAGGCTAGAATGAGTTCCCGCGAGGTTTGTATACTATTTTACTCACAATCGGTTAGTAGTTTATGGATTTCTAATAGGGCTTTTCATTCACAGTCATTTGTTTCGAGCTTCTGTCATGTGTCACATAATTTTTATTTAGCGTATGGCTTAAGTATATCACAGAATATATTTAGATTTATGCATTATACAATGCATCACAAACAGATGTCCAATTTTTTTATATATTCGATTGACCCTTCGGTTGCCATTACAAAGTCTATAGGGTCGCCTGTGTATGCTCTGCGTGGGCAGTCCTGAACAATGTGACTGATCGTCTGTCTTGCAGCGCCGCAGTCACAAGAAGGCGAGGGGAGTTTACCCCATCTGTGGAGGGAGTCGGCGCATCTTCCACAGTTTGTTCGAATTCGATTAAGGGCTGCCCAAATCTTACGGGGACGTTCAAATTCGCCAGGTTTCCCTATGATGTCCGGTAGACTATGGTAATGCGGATCTGTCCTACTTTCCCAATCTTCTCTCCATCGGGTATTTAAGTCAAAGTTGGATTGCTGCAGCGCTTGAGCAGATTGTAGAGGGGGTAACCTGGATCGGAGACGGTTTCCAAGAATATCGGGGATGTCGTTGTGGACTAGAAGCTGGCGACTGTCCATTATTTTGTTATATTCTTTAACCAATGCATGTTCGCGGCGTAGGTTGGGTGGTGCTATATTACTAAGGGTAGGTAGCCACATTGTAGGGGTGGGCTTAATTGTGCCTGTTATCATACGCATAGTACGGTTTAGTTGGGTGTCGACCAGGTGGGTATGCCTGCCTTGGGGTGTAATGCTAGTTCGCCTCCATGTGGTGCACCCTGGGTAACGCTAAATGAACTAGCAAAAATTTGGCGGCAGACGAACGAAAAACAAAAACAATATCCTGCCAACATCACAGATCACAAACAGAAATCTTATCTATACGTAAACATACGATGGGAACAAATAAAGGTTCTTCTCAGAACCAACTGGCTAGAGATCTCGGACCGTGTATCCGAGTCTGTCACCTTAACATCGAGGGCATAAGCCAGGCAAAATGCCAAGTGTTGTCACATAATATTAATATATCTACGTCATACGTTATTGGTATTGCCAATGATACAAACCAAAGACGTATGACGTAGATATATTAATATTATGTGACACATGACAGAAGCTCGAAACAAATGACAATCGATGAAAAGCCCTATACTCACAATCTACCAATAATAATTTCGTTTCAAATATCTGTATCCATTTTCATTATGTGATAAGATGAATTATTTTAAGTAACCTGTGAGATCGTTGCTAGGTAACAAAACAAGTTTGTTGAATCTGACAAATCTATCTCTGAAACTCATAATTTTGAGCAACACGGTCTTACTTTAACCGTTAATAGTAATCATAATTCCAATGTAACTATTAATATTTATAATTCCAAATAGTTTTCTTTTTGTTATTGTTGTTGTTGTTTCTTAATTAAATAAATGTTGAGTGGATTCTATTCTTTCTAAACCATCTTTTAATCAAAAATGACATTGACATTTGCAGGTAGAAAAGTGTCAGATGCTAGCCGGGAAAGTACTTTCCCGGCTAGCTGGGAAAGTAAAGTAAGTAATAAGTCGCTTCCTGATTACTTCAAAAGTTAGAAATCCATAAATTACTAACCGATTGTGAGTAAAAAATATTATCATGGTAAAAAAATACTGTAAAAACTGTAAAAAATACACAGTATACAGTATCTAATACCATTGTTTAATTACATTGTCCAGTTATACAATGGTAATGCCATACAACAACCAGACACGAAATATCTGAGACACCAGATCAAAATAAACAGAGACAATCAAATACATGAAATACAAAAACGAATAGGCCTGACATTAGCAGCATTTGGCAAACTAAACCATATTCTAAGAAGATCAATTCCATGTGACCCAAACAAAAGGTTTATGACATATAGGTTTTAGTGGTACCAACTTATGGAGCAGTGACTTTAACACTGAGGCAAATATCTGAAAATAAACTCAGAGTTACATAACTTGCCATGAAACATGCAATCCTGGTCGTGAGACTTTAAGACCACTTAACAATCCAACAAATCAGGCAAAGATCAGGCGTTCAAGGTATTATCGAAAGAAATACGATGCTTAAGTGGAACTGGACAAAGCACAAGTAGAACACAAGATGGACGGTTGATAAAACGAATCATGGAATAGAAGCTCAGAAACTATAAAAGAAGCCAAGAATAACCGATGACGTGAAAAGAGTAGCAAGAAACTGGCTGCAAGCGGCTTCGTGTACAGAACATTGGAAGAAACTGAGCGAGGCTTATGTCTAATAGTGGACGCGATTGGTTGAATAATATTGATGATAATGATGACGAAAGCTCCTGATCATGTATATTGGGTACGTTCCATGTCAAATCACTCAGGCAAAAAATTTTGGATCTCCGATTTGTCTGAAAATTGGTATATAGCTTCTGCGGGACGTAAAAATAAGATATTTAAGGTCAAAAAATCTTCTTCTTTTTTTCTCAAAATGTTATTTTATGCGATTTTACAGTGATTTGGTGTTTATTTAAATAAATTTGCATTTTCTGTCGTAAAGTATCAATGAAAAACATAATATTTTAATAGAAAGGACTCAAAAATGTCATTATATGGTATTATAACAAGTTATTTTGAATCAAAACAAGTTTTTGATCAAATTTTGTAGTGTAAAAAACGTTAAAATTTTTTACCTTTTCCTTCATTCCCAAAATACATTATCATCGATTTGGCTGAAAATTTGCCCATAGATAGCCAAAAGAAGGACTTTAAGTGGTTAGAAGGATTTGAATTATATTACAATACCAAAAAAGTTACATGCAGTAATATCAGACTCAAAAGTATAATATATTAGTCCAGTCGGGATAGCATTTGACCTTGAATGCCGAGCTGCCCAAAATTTTATTTTTCTGATCTTTAAGGGAGTCAATAGTAGCCTAAATTTAAAATCACGAATGAATTCCTCCGTTACGTTAGCCGCCATCTTGATTTTAAAGGAGAACCTGTTTGGCTCAATATCTCCGCCATTTTTAACTTTTCGACAAAAATGGTAGGAACTGAAATTGTTCCAAATAAATCGTATTTACAATTATTACAATTTCTTTTTAACAAATTTTGTCGTGAGGTCGATATTTTCGAGTTAATTTTACTTACAGTAGACGCCTATATTTTTGACTATAATATTGCATGTAACTTTTTTGGTATTGTAATATAATTCAAATCCTTCTCACCACTTAAAGTCCTATGTTTTTCTATCTGTGGGCAAATTTTCAGCCAAATCGATTATGATGTATTTTGGGAATGGAGAAAAATGTAAAAAACGGTATTTTAACATTTTCTACACTATAAAATTTGATCAAAAGCTTGTTTTGAATCAAAGTAACTTGTTATAATGCCATATAATGACATTTGTGAGTCCCTTCCATTAAAATATTATGTTTTCCATTGATACTTTACGATAGAAAATGCAAATTTGTATAAATAAACACCAAATCACTGTAAAATCGCATAAAATAACATTTTGAGAAAAAAAGAAGAAGAAGATTTTTTGACCTTAAATATCTTATTTTTACGTCCCGCAGAAGTTATATACCAATTTTCAGACAAATCGGAGGCCCAACATTTTTTTTGCTCCAAAATTGAGTGATTTGAAATGGAATGACCCATTGATATTTCTTTTTTGGCTTCGTTTCTAAAGCAACTATTATCATTTTTTTGTCAACTAGTTTTTTTAATCCATGTATCACGGTATTAACCTTTTTATTTATTCTGTGTACGTTTTATGTACAGCGGGTTAATGACAGAACATTTAATCAGAAAAATCTTCCAAGTTTGTCTTGCAGAACTTTTAAAACAAAAAAAAACGTTGAAAAAGTCCGATACTGGTGAATGGTGAACGCAAATTTGACTCAGGACAGTCTGTTATTACGCCACGCCCTCTCACTTCAACCCTAAGGCGCAAACGAATGATTTTTTACAGGTTTTTCGGCTACTGAACAAGGCTTTATAGTTATTACCTTCATTATTATTTAATGTTTTCTTTCCTTTCGTTTTATTCAATAATGCAAGGGGTTGGACTCGTACGTATCTCGAAACCGATGTTTGCGGTCACAAAAACATTAAATTGCTCCTGTTTAAGGTTTTTCATATGGTTGCGGTAATGAAGTGAAATAATTGTGCGTTTTACAGCCGGTTCTTTACTTTTTTTAGCCTTAACTAATATCCTTCTGCCACCGCCGCTACCGTCATTTTTGCTATTAGTGGACGATTTGCCAAAGGAAGTTACATACATACATATAATACACGTACAATGTTTTGTCATTGTTTATCAAAGACAAAAAATGACTATTCTCAATTGGTGCAATTTAATCTTAAGATGGTAACGATTAATTAATTATTCTTCTTCTTTTTTTTTGTATAGACATGACTCTGTCTGTTTTTTCAATGTGCCTCCAGTAATTTGTCGTTACATTGATTTCGTGGTCTTCCCACTGATCGTCTTTTTATCGGGGAACCGTCTCTCGCTCTCTTTACTACTCTATTTGATGTCATGCAGCTTATGTGGTCATTTCATACTCTTCTGTCCCATAGAGTCTTACCACCGATTTTTCGAAGGGTTTTCATCTCCGCTGTTTCGAGCAATTTTTTTGTCCTCTCTGTACCAGGTCGTGTTTCTGCCGCACCTACATGCAGGGACTGCAATGTACCTATGTCAATATCGGTCTGATGACTGTTTTGTAAATGCTGCCTTTTATTTCCTTTCCGATATTTTTATTTCCCCATATTGTGTCATCCAGGCAACTTGCGGCTCTATTTGCTCTATTCACTTGATATTCCACTTCTGTTTCGAACATTCCGTAGTTAAATAGTGTGATGCCTAGATATTTAAACTCCATTACTTCTTCTGTTATCTGACCCTCCAGCTCCAATTTACATCTTATTGGATTTGCTGTTATAACCATGCATTTTGTCTTTTTTGGGGAAATTAACATGTAAATTTTCTGGCGATTATATTAAATTGGTGCAGCATACGTTGTGAATCATCTGCACTTTGAGAGATTAGTATTTCATTGTTTGCATAGAAGATTATTTTAAGTTGTTTTTCTCCCATTTGGTATCCTTTTCAGTTCTTACTTTTTTGAACTGGCCACCCTGCCGTCATGATATAGAGAATTTGTATGATATTATTGATCGTCAACTCAGAAGTAGATCACTACCACCTGCCTTTCATGACAACAAGTTATAGTGAAAGAAGTTTGGAATGAAATTGATCAAGACCGAATACGAAGCTTGATTTTAAGTATACCTAGTCACTGGGTAGAAATAATTAGAAATAGAGCTGGAAATACTTACATATTTTCAGTAGTAATTGCACAAGAACTCTAAAATTCTATGTTAATTTTAGAGTTCGAGTGCAATTTGTTGCGATTATTTCATGAATAAAACTGTTCAAAACCAAAATTTTATTGTAATTTATTTATGTAAGTACAAATTAGTACAATTAAACACAAAGTTTTTATAAATATTTGACGATTGAAAGTCATCACTTTTATAATTTTTAAAACATTAATTGTCATTAATGCCACTGAATGTATTTTTTCGTAGGAACGAAGGGCATCTGACGTAATATACTTAGCGACGGGCAATTATCAAAAATTATCCATTTAATTCAGATTTCTGTAGCTTTCTATTGGTCAGAATCTCCTATGAATGAAATAATCGAGGAAATGAACTTGTTAAAGTTTATTTAGGTTATACATTCTTAGGTTTTTGTTGGTTTAAACGTCAATAAGTTTATGTGAGTTGTGAACTGTTGGCTTTCATTTGATTTAAATAGTTTTCATCCCGTATATTGATAAAATGTTGACAGTTATCAGAAAACAAAGGTATATTAATTCAACAGAAATGGACCTATACCTAATGTAAAAAATATCATGAAAATCCAATGAACGGTTCAGAAGAAATATAGTTTCCAACTTATGGTACATTTAAGGTGGTACTTATGCTTTAATTTTGGAGAGTAGTGTATAATAAAATTAAGAACTAACTTCTTCTTCTTCAGGTGCCATCTCCGCTATGGAGGTTGGTAATCATCATAGATATTTTAATTTTTGAGGCAGTAGCTCTAAGTAGTTATTTTGAGCTGCATCCAAACCATTCTCGCAGGTTCTTTAGCCATGAAATTCGTCTTCTTCCGATGCTTCTTCTGCCATCTATCTTTCCTTGCATTATGAGTCGCAGGATGCCATACTTCTCGACCCGTATCACATGTCCGAGATACTGTAGTTTTCTTTCTTTAATTGTAAGTTCAACTTCCTTCTCTTTACCTATTCTTCTTAGTACTTCGTTGTTTGTAACTCTATCTACCCAGGAAACCCTTATAATTCTTCTATAGGTCCACATTTCAAAGGCGTTAAGTCGTTTCATTGTCTCTACATTTAACGTCCACGTTTCATGATTCAACTCCATAGTATAGTACACCGATTACGTAACATTTTGTTAGGCGTACTTTAAGAGCTAATGTTAAATCTTTGCTACATAGGACCTTTTTCCGAACTAGCTTTTTGCTAAGAACTAACAGCAAATCCTAAATTAAACTAAATTTTTGATATGCGCTAAAATATAATCCAGCCCATGTCTTTTTACAAAAAATAATTGATTGTTCCATTTTCACTTTAATTGGCATAAAATTTCATGACATATGCTTACCATTTCAGAGACCACACACACAATTTCGTATCTAGAATCGCCCCTCTGAGAATAATTATCAAGAGGGTTATTTTTGAAACAAACATTTCTCATCCTTAATTATCTGGTTAAATTTTCATGTTAGAATATTCATTAAATCCCAAGTAGGTACATAGGAAGATTGTTTACGAGAAATAGTTGTTAATAATATTATTATAGGGCAGTCAATGAAGTTATTTGGCTCCGAATTCCATCCTACTACATCGATTTACTTGATATTATCAAAATAAGCAGAGAATAGCTCAAGAAACCAAGTCTGCCCTATGTAGATGATCGCTTTTATCTTAGGGGTGGTTTCCACCCCTTCACGGGGGTGTAAATTTTTTTGGTTAAAATAACCACGGAAGTGGCTAGAGAACCTAATTCAAAGCAAAAACTGTTCAATAATTTTTTTTTGAAAACTCAATAATTTTTGAGTTATACGTGGTTGAAAATTGGCCGTTTTCATTGAAAAATGACACCTTTTTGCGAATACCTTAAAATCTATGCATCTAACGAAAAAAACTATACAAAACATTTTTGTAGCTTATAAAAAACAAAGAGATATGGTATGTGAGAAGAGTTTGTTTTTTTGGTGCACGCTGAAATCGGAGTATTCAACTTGAAATAAAAGAGAAACGGTCGATTTTAGTTGTATAATGCTACCAATACCTTTTGTAGTGTTTGAAAAGAACTTTAGAATGATCCACATTAAATCTCGATTACATTCAAAGTAAGCGAGATATGCTGCAAAAAAATTGATGACTAATGGAATTTAAAAAAAAATGTGAAGTACATTTGAATTGCTAACTGCAAAAAGGGGACATCTGCATAAACGCAAATTTTACAGAAGGTAAAAACTAAATAATTATGTAACCAAATATCTTAGAAACGGAAAACTTGGTATACATGTTCAATATAGCTGTATACATAATTATGTAAATAAGTGGTAAATAATTTTAATTATAATTGTATAATATTCACATTTTAATGTTGTGTAGAAGTCCTCTTTTTGCAGTTAACTGTAATAAAAATAAAAATTATTAGGAATAATTCAATTAGATAAACACTACTTGCCAGAAAACACCTTTATTTGCCATTATCAACATGTAACATAAAGAAAGGAATAGAAAATAGTCCATAGTATTAATTATCAGCTTGTTGAACAGTAGGCCATTCTGTTATTTCCCTCCAAAATGGGATATTGCCATCGTCGATGAATCTGAGCATTTTTTTGATGTTTTCAACTTTGGAGGCCATAAATGGGCGTGTTTCAGAGTAAACTCGCGTTGTGAAGGCAAAACTGTCACTTTTTCGGCTATTTTTCGTTATACTTCTGCTGTAAATGTCCCCTTTTCTGCAGTTAGAGAAATTTTATCCGCATATTCAATATACTTAGCATAGACGCAGAAGTCCCCTTTTTGTTGAAAACGATCTGTGTACGTGTATAGAACGCAAAAATAACAAAAAGTGAATTTATGAAAATTTGTTGGAAGTCCCCTTTTTACAGTTAGCAGTTCAGTTAATCCCTCATCCATCAGAATTTAAATGCATCGTTTTCCTTCTACAATACTGTTTATTATAGTGTTATTTCTATGTTCAAAAAGTTGGACGTGTTTAAAAAGGGATAGTTTTTGAAAAAAAAAATAAGATCAAATTATAGAGCGCATTTTTAAATTTTCTTAAGAATCTTCCTTTTTCTCCATGTAACTCGAAAATGATACGAGATACGAAAAAGGGTACCACACAAAAATATAGGATTTTGTTGAGTAAAAATTTTGTTTTATGTTTCATTATTGTATCTCTTATCGTTTTCAAGTTACATGTAGAAAAAGAAGATTTTTAAGGAAATCTAAAAATGCGCTTTTTAAATTGATCTTATTTTTTTTTTCAAAAACCATTCATTTTAAACCCGTTCAACTTTTTGAACCCGTCCATAATACTATAATAAGAGGTATTGTAGAAGTAAAATGATGCATTAAAATTCTGGTGGATGAGAGGTTAAAAATATACTTCTTATTTGTTCTTAAAATGCATTAATCATCAATTTTGTTTGCAGCATATCTCGCTTAGTTTGAATGCAATGTACCTTTAATATTGCTCATTTTAAAGATCTTTTTAAGCACTACAAAAGGTGTTGGTAACATTATACACCTAAAATCGACCGTTTGTCTGTTATTTCAAGTTGAATACAACGATTTGAGCATACACCAAAACAACAAAATATTTTCACCTACCATATCTCTTTTTATATTATAACTAGAAGATTTATGAAGGAACTAGTCTCTTTGGTTTTTATAAGCTACAAAAATGTTTTATATAGTTTTTTTAGTTAGATGCATAGTTTTTAAGATATTTGCAAAAAACCGTTCGAAAAGGTGTATGTTTCATTGAAAATGGCCAATTTTCAACGAAGAATACTCAAAAAATAATGAGTTTTCAAAAAAAAATTATAAAACAGTCTTTGCTTACAATTAAGCTCTCTAGCCACTTCCGTGGTTATTTTAACCAAGAAATTTTCTACCCCCGAGAATGGGTGGGTACCACCCCCCAAGATAAAAGCACACATCAGCATAGGGTAGACTTTGAATTAGGAGATAAGTTGAGGCTATTCTAAAAATGTCATTAAATTCCATGCAGTAGGATAGAATTCGGAGGTAATACTTATCCTATTTTTGCTCCCATTGACTGGCGTATTAATACAATCATTTTATCCTAAATTGATGAGAATATTTGTTTTACATTTATTTCCTTCTCGAGTATAAAATTGATATTTTCAGTTACTGACGTATCTACTTATCCCTGGCTTTGTACAGCATATTCCGTTTGTCATATACCTCCTCCCAATTGCCATTTCTTCTTGTTATATGTATTTTCTTCAGTGAGGTCTCTTTTTTCATTGCTGTTTTTATTTTTCGTTCCACTTTGATCTGAGACGTCCTCTTTCTCTCCTTCTATTTGGTTTCCGTTTCCAAGTTCGCAGCGGTATTCTTGTCTCGTCCCTCCGTTGCAAATGTCTATACCAGAGCAATTTTAATTTTTGTATTTCGTCATTTAGTCTTTGCTTCATGTTCATTAGTTCTCTAACGGATTCATTTCTCACTTTGTCCATTAATGATTATCTGCAGTGTTTTGCCCAAAGCATCATTTCCACATCCATTTTTACATTTTTGATTCTTTTCTTTGACCCATACAGTGAGCAACTCCTACTTTCCGTTAGTGCGTACAATTGTCGAATTATTGTCTTTCATTTCATTATTTTATTTTTATTATTTTATTCATCTGATCATGTAACTGTTAAAGTTAACCCCACGTATTTATATACATTTGTTTGTTCTATTAAGTTGTTAATTAACTGCAGGTCTTCTGCGGTGTTTCCATACCATTGCATTTTATCATAATTAATATCCATATCCCAGCTTCCAAAATCTTCTTCCAACTATATTATCATGTAGATGACGTCATCTTTGTCCTCTGCTAAAATTATTTGATCATCAGCAAACAAGAGGCTATGGATATAGTTGTCGTCAATTTTGAGTCACATTTGTTTACATTTCTTGTTCCGGATTTATATTTTTTCATTTATATAAAGTTTAAATAAGGTTGGCGACAGGCAGCATCCTTGTAGAAGGCCTTTATCGATATTAAACGGTTCTGAGTAGTTTTTTCCGACACGACACTACTTGTTCTACATTAATAATTGTTTTAGAAAAGTACGGCATTTATGTAAGTGTTATCTACTTCGTCATTTTCCATTGCTTTCCAAAAATTATTGATTGGGATACTATCATAGGCCTTTCGGAGATCTATAAATATAATTGGCAATTCTGCGTTGAATACAATTATTGTTTTTCTATGAGCTATTTTATGGAAAATCACATACTTATGAATGCCTATCAGCACATGAGCATTTAGGAAGAAAACCACTCTGTTTCTCTAAAATTTCCTAGATATTTTGAAACCCATCTTTGTCTTTTATTTGTAATTCTCTTACTCTGTAGCTTAAAGCTACATGTGCATAAAAATACATGTACCTAATAATGCAATATAAATAAAAGCGAAAAGTGAAATTAAAAATTAAGTAAACATACAAGGAAACACATTTTTCATAAAATATCTCTAGAAGTCACCCTTCTTACAGTACCTTAAAAAGACTTCTCCTGACAACTAAAGTTATTAAATATTATCAAATGAGTATCTGCGGTGAATAAGCAAATTATCGTTAAAGATCAAAACATCTCAATTTAAATGAATAAGTATGATACAAGCTACTAGCGTGCGACATATGCTTCTACATTACACTGGGCATGTTTAATAACTACTACATATCTACACCAATCCCTGCCACAAGGGGATAAGGGCCAAGCGAAACAGGTTTATACCAGGGGTATTTTACAATACCAAAGATGGATATTGTACGATTAAATTAAGTACTTCAAGGGAGAGACATCTTTATAAGGTTATGAAAAATAATAATCTGTAATATATCAAGCTGTCCTGCATTGTATTGTCCTTAAACATTTAACCATCTTGCCCACAATTAACAAAGAATAAGCACACCACTCAAACCGATAACACAGCCCAACAAAATTTAAAAAAAAATGGTGCTGGAGATTTAATAACGAATATATTTTATATGCTTGGGCTCATTATTTTGTATATCTCAAACATACTTTAAACATTTGCGACAATGTTAAATTGGGAAGGGTAAACCTCTTAAGATTGGAGTGTCAGTGATTTGGAGGAAATCAAGAAACTATTTCGATGCTTTCTATTTTTGTGTTAAAAATAATAAAGGCCTCATTCCGAACAATATCCAGTAAGGAACAGACTTGATCTAGATTCGGCAAGAAGATTAATTCTACATGCGCTGAAGAAATACCCACTCAAACATTTGGCAGTCTAATTACACTCTAAAAAGATAAAGCAACATCCACGTCTGATGAATTTGAGCATTTTCAATCAGATAACGATAATGATTTTCAATCAGATGCAAAAAGCATCCAACATGTCAATCAACAAGAACTGGATGACTTTGTATATATCTGAACCGATCTAAAGAGGCTTCTGCATTCTTTGGCTCTAGAATAAAAGAAAATAATATACTATATCCACGCATTAAGGGATCTTTGCCAGAGGGGACTTAAAAGAAATTTCTGAATTAGGAATAATGAATACCAGAAGAACTGTAAAGAACAAAACATCAGGAGAACCAGGAGGAATCGTAAATGAGCTCATAAAGTACGAAACAGAGAAACATCTACGGAATGTTCAGTAACGCTATAAAACTAAACCAAAAATCGGATGAGTGGTCCAACGCACATATTGGGGTGTATCCTGTAACACTTCTGTTAAATTTTAGTGACCTCTAAAATTTTAGCGTCCGCTAAAAATATTTTTGTATTCTGTAAATTATGCATCCTTTAAAATCATGACCTAAACCGTGAAAACTACTGTTATAGACAGAAATTTTGGCAAATATCAAATCTTCTCTTATTTTTAGTGGTCCGTTTTTAGTTTGTTTCGATTTGTTTATATGATTAGTAGTTTGTAATTTATAGATCAATTAAAAGTTAACAAAAAGAAAATGGATTTTTATGATGTATGATTTGACGAAGCTTTAGTTGAAGAAATAATAAATAATTATGAAAAGTTACTCTTAGTTTACTTTACAATTGCCATACTACACTTATTTGTAGAGCTGAATTCAGATTACAACAAATGATAATTCTAGATTTAAGCGATCCTTTCCTTCAACATTTAGAAAACTTTTTCGGTTTAATAAAGATGATGCAAGAATCTCATTGACATGATAAGTCCATATTATGCAAGAAGGCAACGAATGTCTGTACTTCCTAAAGAAATGAAGACTTTAACAACTTCGAAATTTTATGGTACTGGAAGCTATCAATTATTATCCTCTGGACGAAAATACAATTTTGCTTTAAGCCAACTAAGCATGAGTTGTTGCATTGATGAAGTTATAATGAAATAATTTATAATAACTTAACTTTAAAAATTCATTTTTAAGATCTTGTGGTTCTTGAAGCATGAGACATAATAAAATTATGACACCGAAAGAAGAAAACATACATCAACAAAGGCTGAACACAAATAAAATGGAATATTATGTTTCAACAAAGCACGAACACAAATTTTTTTTTTTTTTTATGTAATTATGTTTATTTACAATCTACATCATTAAAAGAGTATTAAGTAAATTTTTTCTATGTTTTTGGTCATGAAGAAGAGACTTTCAATGATGTCTCATCTTATTCTATTTATGTTTAAAGTTTTAAAATAGGTCCTGAGGCCAGGTTCTATCTAGTCTCCTTGTGACAGGGCCATTATGAAATAATTCCCTTACTAATTCGTTGTCATGGTGAATGGTACGCTCGTTTTGTGATTCCGAGGCTCGATGGATTTCTTCTCTAATGAAAGGTATATTTAAGTCTTCGTGAAGTGTTTGATTAGTTACATACCAGGGTGCATCCACTATTGATCTTAGAACTTTCGACTGAAATCTTTGAATGATATTCAGTGATGTTGACTTTGCACAGCCCCAGAGGTGTAGTCCGTAGTACCAAATAGGTTTGATTATTGCTTTATACAGAAGAATTTTGTTTTGGATGTTGAGTTTTGATCTGCGTCCAAGGAGCCAATACATTTGCCGAAATTTCAAGTCTAGTTGTCTTCTTTTAGTCTGTATATGTTTTTTCCAAGTAAGACGTTGGTCAAGATGGAGGCCAAGGTATTTAGCTTCTGTTACTGTTGGTATTCGTACATTTTCCATTCTTACAGGTGGGCATGTGTTGTGGCGGTTTGTAAACGTTATTTGAGATGATTTTGTTTTATTTACTTTAGTTCGCCATTTTGTGTACCATTCACTGAGTATGTCCAGATGGTGTTGCAGGTCTTGTGAGGCTTGTATGTGATCTTCATTTACTGCTAGTATTGCTACGTCACCAGCAAAGAAGCAATCGTAGTATTAGGAGACTCTGGTATATCGGCTGTGTAGAGTGAGAAAAGCAGAGGTCCGAGGACACTACCTTGCGGAACTCCAGAGTTAATAGGACAGAGGCTGGATTGTTGGTCTTTGAATTTTACTGAGAAATATCTATTTGATAAGTAGGATTTAATTAGGAGGAAATAGTTACTAGATAGTGCTAATTTTACTTTATAAAGCAGTCCTCTGTGCCAAACTTTGTCAAACGCTTGTGAGATATCTAGGAATACAGCGTTGCAGTATTTCTTTTCTTCGAGAGTTTTTGATATTTCATTTACTATTCGATGGACTTGTTGTGTAGTAGAGTGATTTTCCCGAAAACCAAACTGATGTTCTGGTAGTAATGTTAGGAATTCATGATCTGCGTATATTCTTTGTAGCAGCATTCTTTCAAAAACTTTGCTAACGATTGGGAGTAGGCTGATAGGTCGATAAGATGTTACTTCATTGGGAGCTTTACCTGGCTTAAGGATCATTATAATTTCTGCAAATTTCCATATTTTTGGAAAGTATGATAAACTTAGCATGCGATTAAATATTACTGTTAGCATAATAATGGCCTTACGAGGAAGTTGTTTTAGTACTTGTGCCGAGATTAAGTCATAACCTGGAGCTTTTCGTGAGTTGAGTTTGATTATTTCTTTCTTGACTTCTATAGGGGTAAAACTTTTGATTGGAAGGGACATTTGACATGCTGCGCTAATTAGTTCTTCCACTTCTTCATCAAGGTCTGGTGGCTCGGTTTGAAATACACTCGTAAGATGTTCAGCAAAGACGTCCGCTTTTTCTTTGTTGGAACGAGCCCATTCGCCATTTGGTTTATGGAGGGGAGGAATAGTTGTGTATGGTTTTTTGAGTTTCTTAGTCGCCTTCCATAGCGTCTGATCATTTGCTGTAAGGTTTGTAATGTAATGTTCGAAGGTTTCGTTGTTTGCAGCTTTGATGGCTACTCCAAGTTGTCTACGTAGTCTATTGTATATATGTTGATCTATGTTGTTTCTAGATCTTTGCCAGTTTCTTCTCGCACGACGTTTTTCAGCAATGAGTTGCCGAATGTGTAGGGGAACATTTGTTGTATGTTATTTATATATTATTTACGAACACAAATAAAATCAAATGTTATTTCCAACGAACTTTCAATATCTTTTTTTCATCTTTCTTAAGTTTTTTGGCCTCCAACGGTCAGTTTTTCGTCAATTTCTACGTTAAAAGTAGTTTAAACACGATCAACGTGCGTTGTTGCCGTATTTAATTAAAAACCTTCTACTGGATTCCTCTAAAAAATTTTTTTTGCGGTTCTCTATAATATATCTGTATACACAACGTCAATTCCCTAAAAGTTTAAGAGGACCGTTAAAAGTTAATTTCTAGAGTCTCTTATATTTAGCAGAAATATTACAGAATTTATCCCATTACCCATGTAGTAGCATGTATAGGCAGGTTACATGGGAAAATACTGAAAGAATAATTGGAACTGTCTAGCCCAAGTAAGTCGGTCATGATTATTCAGGATAAGATTTACTACTGTAGGAAGGTCCTGCATAGACTACTTACAGTCGGAAATATGAAAGAATACCCATGAATGATCACTTCAATCACTTATTTTGTATTTGCTGTCTTTTTTTATAACAAACGTTTGTTATTAATAGAAAAAGACAGCAAATACAAAATAAGTGATTGATTTGATCGTTCATGGGTATTCTTTCATTTATCCGACTGTATACACTCCAACAATTAATTGAGAAAAGCATGGTAAAAAGTAATCCAGTATACATGGTATTTATTAATCTAAAAATATTTAGAGAGGTTTTTTCGAGACCTCCCGTTTATCATAATAAAATCAGTTTGGCTCTATCCATATGTCTTGTAGTAATTCTCAATAATTATATATACGAATACGAAGTTTAAACCATGTAATTGTCAATCGTTTGGTCTCGTTCCTTCATTTCAACCAATACATTTACATACTTACAAATCGTTTATCTTCGCCATTACATAACTAATGTATAATAATCTACAAATACAGCAAAACTTTGAACAGAAGCACCCACACTAATGGTTTTCCCATTAAGGACAAGCAAGCAAAAAATCTACTAAAGTGTTGGAAAACTCTTGTTATAACAAACATTGCACTTCCATTCTAGATTTATATGTTTAGGAGTCTTTCTAATGCTTACAACTTTAAATACCTATTTAAATTTATAATTGAAACGGTATTTGCAATTAGTTTTTAAACATTTGTCTTGAGAAAACAGTTCAGCGTGTAGGAAATCGATGTGTTAGTTTCATTAATGGCTTTAACCATTTTAAATGCATATTTCAAGTTTAACACATCTTGGAGACCTCCGGCTTACATGTTACAAGGCTAGATTATACATAAGTACAATACAAACAACATAATTAAAAAAAATATTAACTATCCTTAATAAAAGATATATTTGTTAGGTATATTAAAAAAGACCCTTTCGGGCTACATCACAGAACCTTTTCGGAATAACAATTCCGTCATCAGTGCTATGTATCTATCTATCTATCTAACAGTCGACTACGAGAAATTATTTTTCCTTAATTATTCTTTTTTTTAAGTTATACTTCTTTAGGCACAAGGGTGAATTTTTATTTTGCCGGGCGCATGCGCACACTGACAGTATGGTCGCGTATGGCATTAGTCGCTCAAACGTTAAACGGGATCTGATTCGGTGTTAAAATCATCTGTCAAAATTGTTCAATAATATGGAGATTATGGATAAACAAATGTTGTGTATATTAGTTTTTATTGTTGTGAGGACAGAGACAAAAAGCAAGAAGCAAGTTTATAATTGTAGTGACTTTTTAAATAGTTTTTAAAAGCAACAGGTACGTACCTTATTGTAAATGTTTCAGTATTGTAATAAAAAATTACAAATTACGTACCTATTTGGAAAATGTACCTATCTAGCTGGTAGATATTAATGCTTTGATTTACATAATTTGATATTTTGTCGTATTTCGATTCCACAAGAATCAAACTTATTTGATTAAACTAAGAGAATAAGCAACTGTCAAAATTTTTTTTAAAACGTTTAATTGCTATATCTTCCCAGTTTATTCACATCTCTCGGTAGTTAAATTCTGCGTGGGGTGAGTTCAAAATAATCTAACAACCTGACAGACGCAGGTTCAATTCCCAATGCAAATTTTAATTTTTTTTAATTTTTTTATACATTTTATGATTGTATTTATTATATTTTTTTTCTCAACAATTATTGTTCAGAAATCATTTCTTTGTTTCATTTTTCAATGTGTTTGCGTGTGTTTTATTCTTTTATTATTTTAATTTTTGGTATAGTTTTAATAAAAATTTTTGAAAAGTAGTAAGTACTAAAATTAGTTTAATATTGAAATAAAATATAAATAAACTGTTTAAAGTATATTTATTTCGTTGAAATCATATAATAGAAGTATAACTTCTTACGTATGTACAAAGTACACACACATTCTTTTTTTCCTTTTTTCCATAATTATTCTTTTTTTCCGTAATTTGTGATACTTTTACAATGAGTAACAGAGAGGCCGCATATTACTGATTAACGTTTCGAGTCTAAGGCATTAACTTTAACTACCTGCTCTCATCAATTTAAAACATACTTCATACATTTATTGATAGCACTTAACACTAATTGGACATGTAATAATCAGCAGAGTTAAACAAGAGGATAATAAGAATAAAAGCAACTACACCCTTCTGCCTGCAAAAGGGTAAACTCTGTGGGGACTACTATTGACGTCTCATAGAACGTTCCCTATGAATTTTATTACAAAGTCATTTCAATAATTGAACTTTTCTTGATTGAAAATTCAGCAGAGCGGGAAAACGGGTAATCCATTAAGATTAACCAGAAAACAAAGATTGTCAATTTTCATGTAAATATGTTAATGCATATCATGACACAAGTTCTTGACAGAAGGAAGTAGCCAAAGGGGAATTATTGATGTCTCAAATTTTTTTGTAACAGGTTTGTTTTTTTGGCAACAAAACTAATAATATGTTACTTGTTATTTTAGTAATAATGCTAATAAATTATAACGGTTTCAAAGTTAAAACAATGTTTCCCTCAATGAGTAATATTATTGTAGTACATGTTGTTTAGATACAAAAAAAGATACAAAAATATTGCCCAATAAAATATTATATTATTTTTTAATACACTGTGTTTATTTTAAAATGAGGTGTCCGGCAGGGATGTATCTTATCCCCACTCTTATTCAAAATTGATTCCGAGGAAATATTTAAAAAATGTATGGAAAATGCAAATAAGGGCATCAAAATAAACGGTGAGGTAACGAATAGTATAAGAAATGACGATGACACGTTGATCCTTGCCAGTAGCATAGATGAACTACAACAGGCAATGGAAAGGGTTAATTCAGTTAGTGATGAACCTCAACTTCAAGAGGATAAAATGGATGCTGATAAGCAAAACGCGACAACCTGCTCGACAGTTTAACAACATACTTATTGACCATGTCTCCCTCTCTTGTCGTTTCCCCATTAGTGAGGATCGTGATTTCTTTCAATATTCCTAATAATGTTTCTCCATTGGTCTCTATCTTCAGCTGCTCTAAGAGCTTCGTAGAATGAGTTTTCAGCTGAATTCTTTATTTGGTCGGACCATCTAGTTGGTGATCGTCCCCTTGATCTTCTCCCCTGAACGTTTCCAGAAACAATTAATCTCTCCAAACTGTCGTCACCTCTGCGAACCACGTGACCAAAGAATTGCAGTATTCGTTGCAGACATATTGTGGACAGCCTTTTTTTAATCTTGAGTTGGTTTAGAATGGAAACGTTTGTCCTATGAGCTGTCCAAGGTATGCGCAGCATTCTTCTCCAGCACCACATCTCAAAGGCATCAATTTTTTTGCGCTCAAGTTCCCGTTCGCCAAGCCTGTCTATTCTGCCAGTCTTCTTCAGATAGATTTCTTGCTGACATTGCTTTTGAGATTCCTTGGATCCATGTTGTTGGTGGTCGTCCTCGTTTTCTTTTCTCTGGTGGTACCCATTCTAATATCTTTTTGGGTAGTCTTTCTTCCCCCATATGTCTAACATGTCCGTACCATATTAGTTGTTGTTTTTCGATGTCTTCTATAATTGATCTTTGTACTTTCATTTGTCTCCTGATGTCCTCATTTTTCACATGTTCTAATCTAGACTTTCCCGCTGATCTCCTCCAAAAATCCATTTCAACTGCCAATAGGTTACCTTTAAGTTTTTGTGATAACTGCCACACTTCTGAGCCATAGACGATTACTGGTTTTAATATGGTATTATATATTCGTTTTTTTGTTTCCGGTCTTATATTTTTTTGCCATAATACTGAATTCAACGCACCTATAACTTGTTTTCCTTTGGTTATTCTGTATTTTATGGCTTCATCACTTCTTCCTGTCTTTGTCAGTTTTACCCCCAAATATGTACATTGGTCACATTTCTTAATAGTTTCATCTTCTAAGTCGAGGTCATCTGGAGTATTTTCTCCTCCTACGCAAAGATATTGTGTTTTTTGGACATTTACTTCGAGGCCCCATTTTTTGTACTCTTCCATTAGTTTTCTAGCCATATACTCCAGGTCTTCTTTGTCTTGGGCAATAACTACCTGGTCATCTGCATAGTGCAACGTATATAACGTTTCATCCCCAATAGATAGCCCCATCCCTTTACACTTCTTCTTCCAGTGCCTGAGTGCTTCATCGATATACAGCGTGTCTACTTGAGTTTGCATTTCTATTAAAATTGACTACAGATGTATCCAGCTTACACAATCAAATGCCTTTTGTCAACGAAGTCAACGAAGCACATAATCATAGGTACTTACTTGAAATTCTCTGGTCTTTTCAATGAGTTGTCTCAGGTTCAGGATTTGTTCCCTTGTACCTTTACCATTTACAAACCCTGCTTGTTCCTGAGGTATTTGGTAATGTAGATAGGTTTTTAATCTGTTTTTGATGATGTGTAACAAGATTTGACTAGCATGTGTTATTAGTGACAGTGTGTGGTAGTTTTCACATATGGTAGTAATTCCTTTTTTGTATAGCAGGATATAAATTGAGGTACACCAATCAGATGGCCAATTTCCTGAATTTCAAACAGCGACTCAGATAGAATGGATGATATGTAATCCTTTGTCACCTAGTAACTGTAGTATTTCACATGGTATTGAATCAATGCCTGGGGATTTATTTCTCTTTAGTGATTTAATTGCATCTTTGACTTCAGCGAGTAAGACCGTAGGTTCTCTAGGGTAGTCAGAGGGCCACTAATTTTCTGCTGATACCTCGTTATTTTTATATAGCTCACCACAGTAGTTTCGCCATGTTTCCAATATTTCGTCAGTATCAGTCTTTAGATTACCTTCCTTATCTATTACAGACCACGTTTGAGGTTTAAATTCTCTGGTAAGTAGTTTGATCTTCTGGAATAAATCCCTCGGTTCATGTCGACAGCCATGTTCCTCTATCTCTTTGCATATTTGAGGGATGTAATCAGCTTTGTCTTTGCGGCACTGTTTTCTGATTTCTTTCGATAACGCTCTGTATTCACCTTTGTTCCGTATCTAGTTTTATGTTCTTTTCTGCGTTGAACCACAGTACACGTATTATCGGATATCCATGGCTTACGGCTAGTGGAAACCGCTGCCTCACAGTCTCCTGCAGCCTCGATTACCTTATCTTTGAGATAGATCCAAGTACTCTCAGGGCATTGATCTCAATTGACCATGTAGAATCGTATTTATACCTTGGCATCAACGTAAATGCAAAATGGGAACAAGGCACAACAATTAAGGTGAGAATAGAACGAGCTAGAGCAGCCTTTGACAATACGAAAAAGCTCCTGATAAGCAAGGATTTGTCTCTTTCCCTAAAACTACGTCTAATAGTTAAATGCTACATTTTTCCGATCTTACTATACCGGGTGTCCACTTATATTTTCCCCCATTTTAATTGTCTATAACTTCTAAACAGCTCAATATTGAAATATGCGGTTTTTGCCGAAATGTTTTGTTTTAGCAAAAGTTTTGTCTGAATGGATTGAATTTTTTATATCGCTTTTAATTACGAAAATAAAAGGGCGGATTTTGGAAAAAACTTTGTTGAATTTTTTTTTAATGGAACGCCCAGTATATTTTTTTTGTAAATTGAAAGAAAGTTCATTCACCTATCCAGCGATATAAAGTTTTTCAAAATCGGTTGTCAAATCACTGAGTAATTAATTTTTAAATTGAGAGGTGCAACGTGGATATCACATACCTAAATAACATAACGAAGCAAATTGATATTGTTATGTGATTTCCACATTGCATCTCTCCTTTTAAAAATTAATTGCTCACTAATTTGACAACCGATTTTAAAACTTTTTACATCGCTGGATAGGTAAATGACCGTTTTTTTCAACTTACAAAAAATATACTGGGTGTTTTAAAAAAAAAGTCAACAACGTTTTGTTTTTAAATCCGCCATTTTTTATTTAAAAGCGATATAAAAATGGTCATTTACCTAAAAACTTGAAAAACCGGTCATTTACCTATCCAGCGATATAAAAAATTTTAAAATCGGTTACCAAATGACTGAGCAATTAATTCTTAAAATGAGAGATGCAATGTGGAAATCACATAACATAATATCAATTTGCTTATTTATGTTATTTAGGTATGTGATATCAACGTTGCACCTCTCATTTTAAAAATTAATTACTCAGTGAGTTGACAGCCGATTTTGAAAAACTTTATATCGCTGGATAGGTAAATGATCTTTCTTTGAATGTACAAAAAAATATACTGGGTGTTCCATTAAAAAAAAGTCAACGTTTTTTTCAAAAATCCGCCATTTTTATTTTCGTATTTGAAAGTGATATAAAAAATTCAATCCATTCAGACAAAACTTTTACTAAAATAAAATATTTCAGCGAAAACCGCATATTTCTATCTTGAGCCGTTTAGAAGTTATAGGCAGTTAAAATGGAGGAAAATATAAGTGGACACCCGGTATAATGTGGATGGCTGGACGCTGACAGAGACGCTCACGAAATTAGAAGCATTCGAAATGTGGGTGTACCGACGTATTCTTCGTACATCCTGGACCAATTATGTCACCGACATAGAGGTAATTCACATAATCCGAAAAGAGAAAGAAATCGTGAAGACTTGAAAATTAAACAAAGAAGACTTGAATATCTAGCCCACATATAGAGACACGATAAGTAACGTCTACTGTAATTGATTATCCAGGGAAAAATAGACAGTAAGCGTGGGCCAGGCAGGAAAAGACACTCGTGGCTCCAAAATCTGCGGAAGTGGTTCAGGCTCACATCCGTCGAATTATTCAGAAGTGTTGTAACCAAGATCAGAATTGCCATGTTAATAGCCAACGTTCGCAATGGACAGGGCACTTGAAAAGGAAGAAGTGTTTATTTTGTACCAATTTTCAACAATTTGAACTATTAGATAATTTTAAATAAGTATTTTTGATACGCCACTGATTCCTTAGGTTACATAATTATGTACTGTTCCGAGAAATTCTCGCCACTGCATTTAAAACCATCAGAACTTACAAATCAAATTTAAGATTAATTTAATAAGATTTTGTTTGTCTCACAATAGCTGCAAGTTCGGAAGAAGTATCATCTTCAGTAAAACTAAATCATTGTCCACCATACCAGATTCTTTAAAGGCAGTTAAAGCAATTACAACTACACATTCACACATGCCATTAAAAGTTCACCATTCGAAACATGTAGAATTTGGCAGGAACGCTTAAAGAACAAACAAACAAATTCAAACTGTTTGTTTGGCAGGCGCCAGCGAATACCAATAAATAGTCAACCATTGCCAATGTTTTAAAAGACAGATTTAACTTTTACCCTTATTAATGAGTCATATGATTATTTGAAATTACATATATAGGTAACAATATTGGTAATAACGAAGGTTAACATGATGAACAAATTAGAAGCCTTCAAGATGTGGTTCGGAATATCTTGGGTTCAACGCGTTTCAAACAGAGAAGTCTTATAAAAAGATAAAAAGATAAAAAGATAAAAAGAGAAAACTTGAATATCAGGGGCATATAATGAGAGATAGCAGAAACAGCGTACTGCAGTTAATACTCAACGGAAAGATCGACGGAAAAAGAGGAATTGGTAGGAAAAAATATTCATGGCTCCGAAAAATTCGTCAATGGAGTGGTTTATCAGCAGATGAATTAATTATTACATGCCGCTCAAGATCGAGAACGATATCGGCAAATTCTCCTGGAAGCTACCCACCCCTAAAATTTGGGCACGGTAGTTAGTAACAATAAAAAGTAACAATATTTTTTTCTTTTTTACTCTTGTCTTTTATAATTCGTTATATTCTTCATGGGCCGGATCCACAATTCTTAGATATACGAGTATATTCATATCTTTAAGTACTTTCAGTCTGTTGAAACTTCTTTTATTTGTTGATAGATGCTTCCTTTTTCACCTGTACCTATAATCTGCCCTATCTGTCTTTATTTCGGTCTACCATTTCTTTGTTAGACTCATTATACAAGGAAAGATTTCAGAAATATGCAAAAGACCTATGCATGCGTTAAAAAAGAATGTGTGTACTTTGTACGCACGTAAGAAGTTATACTTCTATTATTTGATTTCAACGAAATCAATATATTTTAAACAGTATATTTATATTTAATTTAACTATTAAACTAATTTTAATACTTACTACTTTCCAAAAATTTGTATTAAAACAATACCAAAAATTAAAAAAATAAAACAATAAAACACACACAAGCACATTGAAAAATGCCGCAAAGAAATGATTTCTGAACAATAATTGTTGCCAAAAATGTTAACTAAATACGTTTTTTCTGCAAAAATTATATAAAAATATACTTACAATCATAAAATATATAAAAAAAAATAAAAAAATAGTAACTTGCATTGGTGATAGAATACGCTTCCCGTCGATCCCGTCGATCGAAAATCGAAGTGCTTTCCCATTGCGCCAACTTCGCGTTTCTGTCATGTGGGAATATATACCAACTGAACGTTTACACCATAAACTTTTTGACAGTAGTTGTTTATTACTTATATGAATTTAATCAAATCAGTTTGTTTTTTGTGGAAAAATAATATATTAGATGAATATCGGTAGAAATTTTGATGGTAATCAAATTATGTATATCAAAGCATTACATATTAGCATAAATAGATAGGTACCTATGCAATTTTTTATTAGGATACTGAAACATTTACAAATATTACGTACCTGTCGCTTTTAAAAAACTATTTAAAAACTCACTACAAATATAAACTTGCTTTTTCTCTGCCATCATAACAATAAAAACTAATATACACAACATTTGTTTATCCATAATCTCCATATTGAACAATTTTGGCAGATGATTTTAACACCCAATCAGATCCCGTATAACGTTTGAGCGACTAATACAATACTGTCGGTGTACGCATGCGCCAGGGAATGTAAAAATTCACACTCGTGCCTAAAGAAGTATAACTTAAAAAAAAGAAATGACCAGAGACAGAGATGGGGGGGGGGGGCAGGATTGAATAGAGAGATTTATTTTTTATCATCTGCGTTATGCTTCCTTTATTTAAGTAGCTTCTCGTTGTTTTGAAATAAAGTTCATATTTTAGCCCCATATATCAAAACCGGTCTCACTAAGTCCTTGTAAATGTTAAGCTTTACAGCAAATTCTATGTTTTTATTGTCTCAGATGTTTTTGAACACTCCATCTTCAACTTATCTACAGTTACTTTGGCAAATTCCTGTGCCAATACTTTTACAGATCCTTATGTAGAATGAAAAATTGACTCCGGAGAATTGAGATGTAGAAAGCCACGGGATGACTACCACATTAAATATCTGTAAGGACGTCCGTAGGATACCACAATACCTGAAAATACAAAAAAAAACAGTCAGTTCCGCTCAGTCCCGGGCACCCCTTAGGTGGGAACAGAGTGCTAAGAATCTCCTGGTCAGCAAATAACGTTTCAAAAGTGAAAAGGATCAGTACGTGAAACATTGAAGCATGTACCAAGCAGACAAAGTTGTGCTATTGAAGATTAACTTTTATTGCACAATATAAGTACATATTCTGCTTATTATTGTGTTGATTAGTCTACAATAACTGTGCATAAAAGATCGGTGATTGCGGTCACAGTTTATAAAATCACTGTTATTTAGAAATCAAGTTCACCGGCCACGGCGAGATTGAAAAATCACTACGTTCACCATCACCATTTTTCGGTATTTAATAGTTATTTATGATATAAGTGTTAAAAGTACACGTTTAAGGCACGCATGTAAAAGTTTGCAGAATGAGCGATAGCGAGTTCTGCAATTCACATGAGTGCCTTAAAAATGTACTTTTTAACACGCATATCATACAATATTTTTTCTACAAACGTAATTACAGGACAATATCTACAAAAACTTTTACTTGAACTTGACTGACATTCCATTTTTATATTTTTTTGACATTAAATCAAAATTGTCTATACGGTCAATACGAACTGCAGTGCCTTAAAAATATTTTAAAACACTAGTGCCTTAAAGTAGCATTTTTAATGCTCGTATGGAGTGCTAAAAATTGTATTTTTAACACGGTTGTAGAAAAATAGTCTTTTTAAATTGTTTAATATGGCAACGCCATTGCATAGCTGTTCCTATCGTCTACAGCAGGGGTGTCAAACTCAATTTTGCAGAGGGCCATATATTAAATTCAGAATGTGTCGGCGGGCCAGATTCAAATAAAAAAAAATGTACTGAATTATTATAACATTTTATTTAATAGTATACTTATAATATACGGTTGTTAAAAATCATATCAAAGTTATAAAAGAGGGTAATTATTTTGAGCTCGAGGATCCAGATACCTGACTTCTCTTGTTTTTGACAAGCTCATTGATGTCAGGTATCATATTCGTTGTATTTATTTTAAGAATTGATTGGAGATGTTCATTTGTAAGTCTTGTGCGATGTTTGTTCTTATTTATTTTCATGACGGAAAACATCTGCTCACATAAATAGGTGCTACCAAACATGCACAGAATGCGTGCTGCATGCTTTTTTAATTCCGGGTAGTTATCCAAACTCTTGAAATATTGTGTATAAAATGTAAGTGCGTTAACCTCTTTAAATTTTTCTTTCAAAATACTGTCCGATTGAAGATCTATCAACTCCATTTGCAAATGAACTGGTGCCTGTGAAGCTTCAAAATTGAATGGATTGTTGAAAATTGGGAATTCCATTTCATTCATTTTGTGGAAGTCTTCAAAACGATTGTTAAATTCCGTGATAAGATTTTGCAGAAGTTGAGAATATTGATCCAATTTTTTTTGATCCACTGTGCCAAATGATTTTAAATGAGGGAAATGATCCAAAGTTTGATTTTTTACCTGATTTTCCCACAGCCTCAACTTTGTTTCAAAGGCTTGAATACATGAGTACATTTGAGTGACAATCAGATTTTTACCCTGTAACTTTACATTCAGATCAGTCAAGTGTTTATTCATATCTACCAAAAAGGCACAATCAACCCACCAGTCATTGTCATAATCAATTGGGTTGCCTTTTTCTAACATGAAAGCTTGAATAGGGTCACGTAATGCAAAAAATCTTTCTAAAACTACTCCTCGACTGAGCCAACGAACTTCGGTGAAATAAGGGACATCAGAAAACTTTTCGTCCAAATCTTGTAAAAACTGCCTGAACTGTCGGTGATTTAGTCCTCTGCTCCTTATAAAATTTACTATTTTAATTATAGGTTGCATGACATGGTCCATTTTTAAATGTTTGGATGCCAATGATTCCTGGTGAATTATACAGTGAGATCCCACAAAATTTCCTGATGTTTTCTGTTTTAATTTAGTTACAACGCCCGAATGTTGGCCAACCATGGCAGGAGCGCCATCCGTAGTTGTGCTGCTAAGTATATTCCAATCGAGTCCATATTCTGCCATCAAATGCTCCAATGCAGAATAAATATCATTTGCTGTTGTAGTACCTGTCAATGGAACGCACTTTAATAGTTCTTCAGTTATTTCAAACTTACTCTTAATACCTCGTATAAAAACAGCAAGTTGAGCTGTATCAACAGTATCAGTGCTCTCATCAACAGCCAGTGAAAAGTTTGTAAATTCCTTAATTTTCTCCTTCAGTTGAAGAACCAAATTTTGAGATAAATCATTTATTCTTGAAGCAACAGTGTTTCTTGACAGCGAAATATTTTGAATTATTGACTTTTGAAATGGAAATGAAACATCGGCAACTTTCAACATACAGTCTTTAATAAAATCACCATCAGTGAAAGGTTTTGATCTCTTCGCGATTTCTAATGCAATAATAAAACTTGATTTCAGGGCATCTTCGCTCTCAGTATTAGCTTTAGTAAACATCGATTGTTGACCTTGAAGTTTAGATTTTAAAGATGACAATCTGTCCATTCTTATTTTTTCAGTGTAACAATCGAATTTTGATTTATGATTCGTATCATAGTGTCTCTTCAAGTTAAACTCCTTACAAACAGCAACTGTTTGATTGCAAATCAAACACAGTGGTTTACCTTTCCATTCTATGAAAAAATATGCATTTTCCCATTTAGACTGAAAAACTCTACGTTCACTATCAACTTTACGTTTTTGTGACATTATGCCGAAATCGTAACAAATATGGAACTCGACACAATTATGGATATCGCACACGCACGACACAAACAAATGTACAATACCTTCTCAACCACTACTTCGCAACTGACTCACGTGACACGTCGACGCACTTCTTTTATATCGATAAGGAAGGTTCTAGTCTAGACTCGAAGCGCATGGAAGATTCTATTGTTCTCAACAAAAATAATAGGGTGTTTCCGCTAAGAGATGGTGTTACTGTCTATCTCTCTCGCTTGTCTAGGCACGCGCTGCCTTTGAAATGACTTATAAATGTAGTGTAGTGTACGCATTTTAAAACTTCCGTAGAGCAATCGAGTGAAGTCTAAAAGCTCTAAAAAACATGATTCTTCTTTCTGTGACACATTGCGATCGCGGGCCGTATTGGTATGGCCCGGGGGCCGGATGCGGCCCGCGGGCCGTATCTTTGACATGACTGGTCTACAGTCTACAGTCTACGCGATAAAATCTTTCATGGAACTTCCCGCCACTGCATTCGAAACAAGCTGTACAAGAGTTTCATCCCCTACTTCTTCACACATACGTACGGATCTACTATTTATATCAAATATACACAAATCTACAATGGAATTTCTAAAAGTTGCGGGACAAAATATAATTCAAAGTGTAAACATCCATAAAGTATTCATCGGATTCATTCCTATTATGCTTCCTATACCCCGAAACGACATAAAAAATTTACGATCGGTTCATTAGGCAGGAATTCGATAAATAATAAAAGGAGTCAGTCGCGAGACACGAAATTTGTCAGAAAATGTGACAAACCCTTGTCGTGGTAATTCAATTTGAATGTAGAATTACTCGGCAAAATGAGATGTTTCGTTCGCGTTAAGGTGTTTCAAGCAGATTGTGTAGCATGGAGAACGAACAGAAAATGTTTTCTAAGCAGCATTAATTGGGAGTGTTTGTTTTATATAATGAGGAGGTATTGTTGTGAAGAAAGCAGGTTAATTGAAGGGTGGAAATTAGAAAGGGCCAAAGTGCCAAAAACAAAGTTGTGGGATAGTCTAAAAACAGTATGAAGATCCAAAACATTACTGATAAAAACTTTATTCGGTACATAATACATTTAATATAAAATGATAAATGTATCCTAAATCAACTTACTGCAATAGTAGCTATAACAAAAAAATACTTTGCTTTTAAGCAAATTAGAAAAAAGTGTAGGTGCCTTAGCGTTTACTAGATACATTTTAAGGCGTTTTATTGTTTTTTAAACATTTTCTTCATTCTGAAGCAGCTGTTTGTAGAAAAGTTAGTAGCTACTCTGGAGACGGTTGATATGGAATCATGCTTAAAGGTGACGTCTTTTTATTTTATAACACCCTACACTCTGATGTCAGTATAAGTATATCAGCATGTCTAAGTTTAGCTAAAGTTTTCTCTTTCTTGAAGACTTTATCGGTTCTTGAGGATCAGAAGAATAAGTTTTTATCTTAAATAGTACAGGATTTGCTGCCTCGATCAATGTCGATCATTATAGAGCTAGCTTTACTGATATTTAGCTTTGTAATATTAATGTGCTCATCTTATGCTTGTTTTAAGTCCTAAAATCCATAGCTTATCATGTCAACAATAAGAAAAGGTGGAGAATATCTTGCAGACGTATCTACTACATGAAGATCTGAAAGCACATAAGCTTTAGTTAATTTACTATTTTAGAAATTTAGAACATGAAGTTTGACGCTCATGTTGCATTCCAGTTTTTATATGATGGTCGACCATGATGGCTAAAATTTCTTTGTAGTTTGGAAACTTGTTGTTTCCAAGGAAACCGTCTATGACTTCTACGAAAGACTCCGTGCTTCAAATTCATCCTGGGTTCAATCTGGGTATTCAGGTAGGGTATTCAGATTCAACCTGGATATTCTGGAACAATCTGCCCGATTTTAAGGTTCGAATATGAGGAAATATAAAAATGCCTTCCTTAAGTTTATCTTCAGAAAGTGCCGGAAATTTGTTGCACAAGTAGTTTTAAAGCAGTCATCTTGTTTATTTAAAGCTTTGGCATAGGTACTGCTTCATCAATCCGGGGAACCGTCTCTGGTCGTCCTTACGACTCACTCTATTTGTTATCATTCGGCTTATGTAATAATTTAATTCTACTCTTCTGTTTCTTACCATGTTATTAACGTTCTCCACGTTGCATCTATGTCGTATATATGTACTTCTAGCTCTGTCAGATATTGTCTTACCATCGATTTTTCGAAGAGTTTTCATCTCCGCTGTTTCGAGCAATCTTTTGGTCCTCTCTGTGTCAGGTCGTGTTTTTGCCCCGTATGTAATTATTGGTCTGATGACTTTTTTTGTAAATTCTGCCTTTTATTTCTTTTCCGATATTTCTATTTCTCCATATTGTGTCATTCAGGCAACCTGCGGCTCTGTGGGCTCTATTCACTTGATCTTCCACTTCTGTTTCGAGCTTTCTGTAGCTATACAGTGATGAGCGCGCTAATAACCGGCAAAATAGCTTAAAAGATGGAAAATGTATTAAGTTGTGAGATAAAAAGAAATTAATCTACTGGAGGTGTGATTTTATCGGTATTGACTTATAAGTTACATTACCATTATGGATAGTTTCCACCTTTATACCTTTAAACGTCAGCTAGTTAACTTCGGTCATAATTAGGGATTCCAATGAACTGTCAGTGGTGGTCGGTGGATGGCTAAACTGACATGGCCATAGACATAGTTAAGGGGGGTGGTCATGGCGTATCTAATGTTTACATTGAATATTGACAAATTTGTAAAGAATATCCTGTTTGGTTTTGTTTTTTTGTTAATTGTGTACCGAAATTTGTGAAATTTTGATAGCAAATTAAATATGAAGTGGTTTAAATATTGGATACGCCTATGGATGACAGTTTCGCCATCCAGCAGCCATATTATATCACGTGATTTGGAATGCCTAATTCTAATTCTACGTATGATGTTCCTTCAAACTCAGTTTTATCAGGTTATGTATGTCTTCTTCTTTGGTTTATTGGCTTCTACCTGCATGGGTATTTTGGCCAGCTCATAATCTCAGAATCAAGGAAAAATCCCTTAGAGTGAATAACTAAATAATTTCAAATTTTAATATTTAATTATTGCAAAAAAATCACAAGTGTATAACTAAATAATGTCAAATTTTAATATTTAATTATTGCAAAAAAAGTCACAAGTGTGGGATTTGAAACAAGCTTCGACAATTCCGTAGTGACATGAGTGAATGCGAGAGGTCTAAAATCATGGTAGAAATTAAGGTAATTTTAGAATAAAAAATTACTAATTACTAATTAAACTGTTTTTATTTTACTTTATTGTCTTCAATTGATTTTTACTTTATGCGAAATCAAAAAAAAAATGTTAATGCCATGTTAAAGTCATACGTAGTTATGAGGAAAGCAAAATATTGGAAATGAATGTATAAAATAAAATAATAAATAATTTGAACAATATGTCAAAAATTACCTACAGTCGGAAAAATGAAAGAATACCCATGAACGAACATATAAAACGCGCTGTATTTTCCTGTCACCGTGTCACAAAGAAAATTGTCCAGTGCAAGTACATGTAACAATAATTATTACATGTACTTCCGCTGGCCAATTTTTTGTGTGACACGGTGACGGGAAAATACAGCGTGTTTTATATGTTCGTTCATGGGTATTCTTTCATTTTTCGTACTTAACTGTACGACTAGATAATTTAAATCTGAGTAAAATAACAATACAACAGTCTGTAATCATCTGGGTTCTTCACTTCAACTAACCGAGGCCACATTACGCAATCTTGTAATGATCTTATTCTTCTTCTTATTGGGTTATATCCCTCGGGATAATTCGCCCAGCTTACACCAGGGAAATCTTGTAATGATCGGCAGTTGTCCCTGTGCTGGAAAGGTTTTTGCCTTTGTTGTATTTGTCCCATGACAATTCAAAATTGCCAATTAACTAAAGAACGAGAAAAAGAGGTAGAAGCAGATTGTGTATTGGTCAACAGTTATCGTCGTATGTCGTTGGTCGTATTAAAAAGAAGAAGAAGACATACATAACTTATTAAAACTAGGTTTGAAAGAACGTCATACGTAGAATTATGACCGAAGTTAACTAGCTGACGTTTGAAGGTATAAAGGTGGAAACTATCCATAATGGTAATGAAAATTATAAATAAATACCGATAAAATCCCACCTCCACTAGTTGAATTTCTTTTTATCTCACAACTTAATACATTTTCCATCTTTTGAGCTATTTGGCCGGTTATTAGCGCGCTCATCACTGATTTAAACTCCATCACTTGTCTTGTTATCTGACCCTCCAGCTCTAATTTACATCTTATTGGATTTTTTGTTATAACCGTGCATTTTGTCTTTTTTGGGGAAACTAACATGTTAAATTTTTTGGCAGTTATATTAAATTGGTGCGGCATACGTTGTAAGTCATTCTCACTTGAAGAGATTAGTTTTTTGATATAAGGTTTTTTTTAAATTCTGTGGAAATCTTGACGAAATGGGCCAACCAAATTCACATTCAGAATCAACGGATTATCAAATTCAAAACATCAAAAATTATGCGTTATTTATGTTTTGAAAGTGTATATAAAAATCGACAATAAAATAAAACTTATTTATAGAAAAATTGAGTTTACATATTATCCAAATTGTTCAGTAATCATGAAAATATATTGGGCCACAAGTAGGCAATGAATCACTGCAGACAGAAACGTCACCTCGAGTGGCGAACCGCGGACCGACACGACACGCTCGTGAAGATGTAATTGTGCGTTTCGCATAAAGATGTTGCTTTGACTAACTGCCAACACTTTGAAGTTAAACTATTTTCACAGCAGAAAATAAACTTATAATAGTGGATACGAAACGATACACATAGCCTGTTAGTGGCTTCATTTTCTTTATTTTTAAACATAATTACCTCAAAAAATTTGATTTCTATTTTTTACATCAAAACAAACAATGCCACACACATAGTGTATGTGTTTGTGTGTTTATTTTTTTCTTCGTGTTTCTACCGAGTGCTTCAGGGAGGAGTAACATAATTGGATTTTTGCTATTACATTTTCTGAGGTTTTTTCCATTTTGGAGTATTCCATTGTTCTGGATTCTCTAGTTTAAGCATTTGCATTAATTTGATTAATAATACTACTTTTTATTAAACAGATCCGACACAGATCTTCAAAACTATATGGTGGTGAAAAAAGGAAGCGAAAGTAGCAGTACCAAATGCCAAAGCAGAAGCGTATTCAAACCTATACGATCAACTTGATTCCAGGGAAGGCGAAACGAAGATATATAAAATAGCCAAACAGAGAGCAAAGAAAGCAAAAGATTTTAATCAGATTAGATGTATCCGAGATGAAAATAATAAAATACTAGTTCACGAAAGGGATGTCAAAAAGAGATGAAGAAAGTACTTTGGCAGCTTATTAAATGAAGAATTTGACAGACAGCCTGTAGAGTCAACGGAGACAGTAGCAACAATGGTCACCAAAATAACCAACGAGGAAGTGGCTTAAGCGCTTCAATAAATAAAGAAAGGAAAGGAGGTAGGACCAGATGATATTCCTGGGGAAGTATGGAGAGCATTGGGAGACACAGGAACAAGGTGGCTAGCAGGTCTATTTAATAGAATTATGGAAGTTGGACAAATGCCAGACGAATGGAGAAGCAGTATACTGGTACCTGTTTACAAAAACAAGGGAGATATACAACAATGTACAAACTACAGGGCTATAAAACTGCTTAGCCACACCATGAACATATGGGAAAGAGTAATTGATAGACGGATACGTGAAGAGACCAAAATACCCGAGAATCAATTTGGCTTTATGCAGGGTAGATCAACAACAGATGCAATTTCCATTATAAGGCAGTTGATGGAAAAATACAGGAGTAAAGAAACAAACGCTCATATGGTATTCACTGATCTTGAGAAAGCATATGATAGAGTTCCTCGAGAGATTCTGTGATGGGCACTCAATAAGAAAGGAGTCCCTGGTGAATATGTAAAGATTGTGAGGGATATGTCTGAGGGAGTAACGACTAGTGTTAGGACAGGTGTGGGTGAGACTAATAAATTTCATGTGAAAGTAGGATTGCACCAAGGCTCTGTGCTTAGTCCGTATTTATTCTCATTAGTTTTGGACCAGATAACAGCGAAACTACAGGGTAACATTCCATGGTGCTTAATGTATGCTGATGATGTCGTGTTAGTAGGAAATAGTGAAACAGACTTGGAACAAAAACTGGAACAGTGGTGACAAGCTCTGGAGGAAAAAGGTTTAAAACTTAGTAGGACAAAAACAGAGTATTTGGAATGTTCATTTAAAGATGGAGCTACTACAAATAAAATGGTATCTTTGGATGGTGAAATGATTGTGAAAAACAATAGTTTTAAGTACCTAGGATCGGTATTACAGAGTAATGGAAAAATAGATGGAGATGCATGCAGTGGAATTAGGGCTGGATGGATGAAGTGGAAAAAAGCGAGTGGTGTGTTGTGTGACAGAAAAATTCCAATGAAGCTGAAGGGAAAATTCTATAAAACAGCCATAAAACCGGCTATGATGTACGGAACTGAATGTTGGGCAGTGAAAAAGAAAAAGAGGAACAACGAATGCATGTGGCGAAAATGAGAATGCTTAGATGGATGAGTGGAGTGGCAAAGAAGGATAAAATTAGAAATGAGTATATTAGGGGAAGTATAGGTGTGGCACCAATTGATGCCAAAATGAGAGAGCATAGGTTAAGATGTCCGGGCCAAAAATATTGATTTTTGCAATTTGATTAAAAAAAAATTGTTCAAAAAAATTTGGCCCACTTTTCACGTGGGCGACTTCTTGAACCTTATTCTGGGATGTCTCACGAATGTAATTATGCAAAAGAATCTCATGGGAATATTTTTTTTCCCAACGAACCCGCCGTTTTCGCCTTGTCTAACTAAGCTTTTTGGAATTATAAATGAAGCTGGAGATGATATATTGGAATTAGCAACAGCATAAACACTCCCCCCAAATAAACCATTAAGACTTTAACCAAGCAGTGCGAAGAATAACTGATTTGCCAGTTCCTGTGAGGTGTAGGGAAGGAAAACCAAAGAGGACTTGGTTTTGGTCTCAAAGAGAACCAAAGAGGACTTGGTTTCTCTTGGGAGAGACGCTTAGAGAAAACATGTTAGTAAAAGGAATTGATATTGGTATGAGTCAAGGTAGAAACTTATGGAGAAAAGTAATTCGTCGACTTCATTTTTCCATGATCATCCCGGTCATCCTCTCCTTCTTGTTCTTCTTGGGCTCCATTCTGCAACCTTGCTTATCCATGTAATTTCTGCTCTAGTTACATGGCCGTGCCATTTTAGTCTTTTCTTTTCTATATACTACAGAGCATCTTTCTCCACTTTCATTCTTCTCTTTATCTCTTCATTTGATATTGTCTCTCTTGTGATCGGACCACATCGCACCTTGAAAACAAAAGTGGCATTATCCCAAAAACTAAATATTTCAGTATGACCGTTTAAAGTTTTTCGAAGAGTTCTGTAATGGATATTGAACTAAAATAACCGAATTACATACTATAATTAATGTTATTCAACAGTTTGATTAAAGCACAGTTAGCTTCTACCGAAGAAGGCAAATTAATAATGTAACTACTAATTTAAAAAAAAATCTTTAAAAAAAATTCCTTATAGTGCCACTTTTGTTTTACTTAAAAGTTCTGATTATTAGAATAAAAAGTCAAGTTAATATTTACCTTATGATAAAAAAACAGAAAAATAAAACGAAATTGTCGCATATTAAAAAGAACAATCGTTTATTTGGTAAAAGTAAACAAACTATTATTAATACTTAATGAAACTTCACATTTTCTCGAAATTAAAATAATTAAAAAACTTAAATATTATTCAAACATACTTTGATAATAGGATCTGTAATAATTGGGAATTAAGCCAGCATCAATAAGACTTCTTACATCATCTTTCTTTCTCTGTGATATATCCAATTTACGCTGATACAGAGGTTTGATTTCTGAAGGACGACTATTTCTATTGGTTCTTTTATTTAAGTCAAGCTCTTTAAAATCATCAAAGTAAGATGTTTTGTAGCTAATTTTTATCTCTTCATGTTCGTTTTTCTCAACTTTGATTACTTTTAAATCAGACAGTTTTACAACTTGGCCATCTACGCTCTTATTCAGCCTCGGAACCGGTAATTGTTTTATATCCAAGAAATCGCCATAGCTCATTTCATTTACAGCGAAAGGTGTCCCTCTTTTTTTTGCGCTTCGAATAGCACAAACATATTGCGAAGGTACGTATATTGGTCCTGACTTAAGACATCTTTTGACTTGTTTTTCAATCAAAGAATGTACAGCGTCCCCTTCGTTCTGAGTATGACCACGTATTAAAAATTTGTGGGTAATAGATTTTATTTTTAAATTTAGGACAGCATGTATGTACATCCCAATAATGAACTGGTTTTTTTGCTGTCCACAACAGTTATCAGAATAAAAGATGACATTCAATTTTTCATCAGCAGTTAGAGACTTTTTCTGCAGATACTTTAAAACACAACTAGCTATCTCATTAGCTCCGCGATTTCCTTGTGTTTCATCCCAAAAGAAGCATTCAGTTTTGTCCTGTTTGAGTTCAGAGATAGTAAAATTTAAGCAATTTACTTTAGACTTGTAATAGAAAGTTGATACCTCACCATTTGGAACTGGCATTACTGCTTGCAAGTCATAACATGCCACAATAAAACTGTGCGACACGTTCTCTTTATCATTAGCCTTTTCCTCGCGACTCTTTTCTTTTTCAGCCAAATGTCGCTCATAATTTTCTTTTTGTGCATCTTTTTCACAACCTTCAGCAATCTTGTATTTAGTACATTGCTCACATTGATCCTTCTTTGGTGCAAAGAACCCAATATTAAACTCCTCGTTAAATATTTTTCGATATGTGTGTATCATTACATAGGGTGATCTTTGTTGTATACAGTCTTCTTTGTAATCAAAATAAATATCTGTTAAGGTTTTTCCGCCATCTATATATTCCTTCGTTGTTTGTTTCCGCAAATAATGACTTTCAATTCGAGGTATACTATTGATGTGACGTTTTACTCCTTCTGTCAAGTCAATTGGCACTTTTCGATGTTTTCCATGTTTACCTCTTTGTTCACCTTCTAGTATACCAGTCATATTATTTCTCTTCTCAATAACTGTTCTGATACATCTATCTGTTATATTTAATGTATTTTTAAAAAATGTTTTACATATTTTGCTTCTAGTACCATTGACATCAAAATAGAACGCACTTTTTAACTTTCTAGTCGAATCTGCTTTCTTGTATTGATACTTTGGATGAATCTCTTCTATATTACGCGAGATATATTCTCTTTGCCTGATCAGCGAAGCCATTCCCCAATAATCATGGAATAATCGTTTTCTTGATTCCTCATTAATTTTTTCTGGGCATTTCAGGCGACAACTTAATCCACAAGAACTTTTTATAGTTTTAGCTTGGATCACTTTTTTTGATCTAGAACTCGAAACATATTCTTGTCCAGAGTCTTTTAAAGACTTAGCAGTTTTGGCATATCGTTCATTTTTTTTTTGTTTCCTAGGTTTGTCGATCCCATTTAAAATAGCAGATGGAATATCCTCCATGACATTATTATTTGCAATCCGAACATTTTCATTATCTGTTATAGTTAGCAACTCATCACCAATATCGTTAGATATAACATGTTCATTAAAATCCTCGTTAAAAGAATTTGAATTATTCTCATTTATAATTGTCGTCAAATCACCACTATTTTTACTTACTACTTCTTCATGTATGATTATTTCGTTTTCATTAGAAAGTTCTGAATTTTTTTCATCTACGTAAGCTGCACATTTAGTGAAAGAATGTGAGGAAGAACTTGAAGAACATGTAGAGGATCTTGTAGAACAGGAGCACGAGCTGGAAGAAGATGAAGATCTGGAAGTAGATGAAGAGCTGGATTTTCGGCATCTTTTTTTGGGGGGTGCGTAGGTTCTGTCATCGTCTGAAACGGGTGAAAAGTCACCACTGTCATCACTGGATAAGTTTTCGTTGTTAAACGAACCGAAGTCGTTGCTGGATGTTTGTAAATGGTTGGATTTAGTTTCTGTAAAACCTAAACTTTGGCATCTTTCTTCCATTTTTTCAGGTACTGGATTTTGACTACCTTTATTTTGAGCTACTAATTGTAATATTCTTCTACTTCTACTGTGTGAATTGTCCATGATTATAACCCCTTAAACAAAAAAAGTCTATGCACTTAGCAATATTTTGATGGTGTATCTAACGTTAAAATCATGTTCTTTTTCAAGAAATAATCACAGTTATTTATATTTCATTATTATAAAACCACTACACACGAGAAACTGCAATTAATATCTTTTATTTATCTTTTATTTATTAAAATACAGCATGATTGTCCTATTATTTTTACTAAAAGACTGACATTAAACTAAATTTGACATTTATCGAGTTACAAAAAACAGTATAATCTCATTCCACTTCTTAGAAAAATGGCACTTAACGAAAAATGCTATTATTTAATTCGTTGATATAAGAACTTAGTCATTTAGGTTATTCAAAAACCGACACTATACTTAAAATGTCAGTTTTTCATTCATTAACTAGGCAGAATAACTACATAATTTACGTAAAAACTGGCACTAAAGAAAAAATGTCACTTTTTTACTTACCACGACGTGCTTCTCCCTTAACAATCCGCCGGAAACAGATAGAGTGCCACTTTTTAAATTACCACTTTGACAAAACACCTAAAAGTCAAAAGTGACACTAGCGACTTCTAGGAGAAACTATGCGAGCTATTAGAACAGGAGTCTCTGCAAAAGGAGCGTTTAGTCAAAAGTAATGCAGATGTCGCTATAACTAAAAATTGATGTTTTCAGTATAGTGCCACTTTTGTTTTCAAGGTGCGACATCATCTTCTCCAGTATTCCATTTCGGTCGCCAGAATGCTTCTTTGGTTTTTTTTATGATCCAAATTTCAGCTGCATATGTCATGATACTTCGTACTATTTTGTGGTATATAATTTTCTTTTGCTTTCTTCGATGTTTTTATTCTAGATTATACTATAGACTTGTCTTATACTCTTTCTCTAAGATCTTGTTCATTACAATCATTCAATTTTTGAAGTTATACTTCTTTACGATCGAGAGTGAAATTTTATAATGCCGGGCGCATGCGCACACAGACAGTATGTATTACGTTGCTAATCTTTCAAGATATGTATGTATCAGCGCTGTCAGCGCAAATAAGTCATATTATATCATATAAAAGGATATATTAATGTTCTTAGTAAATGTATTATTTGTTATAATTTTTGTGTGTTTGGATTTGTCTTCCTCGGGAATAAGATATTTTATAATAATAGTAAGTATATTTAAAGTATTTTTGTATACTTCACTTGGTCTATTAAATTTACCAGTATGTATGAGAAATCTTGTAACCTGTCAAAGCAAAAGGAATGTAGCTCAGTGGTAGAGTGTGTGACCGAAGATCAAGAGGTCCCGGGTTCAAATCCCGGAAGATTCGTATTCTTTTTTTTTTATATTGTTGGTATCGTTTTATTAAAAAAAATGGTAGGTAAAGAAAGTTAGTTTAATATTTAAATAAAATACAAATAACCTGTTAAAGTATATTAATTTCGTTGAAATCATAATAATAGAAGTAGAACTTCTTACGTGCGTACAAAGTACACACATTCTTTTTTTATCTTTTCTTCTCTTGTTGCATTTTTCGACATTATAAATCCCAAATATTTAAAATTCTGCGTTCTTTTAATTTCTATTAATTCTTTTCTTCATGTTTATTTCCAGGCCCATCTTTCTGTATTTTTATTTATTTTTTAATAAGGCAAGCCAACCCCGCATAAACACGCGGATAGACAAATTTTGTTTGTGGTTTGTGGTTTGAAGACTTCTTCAAATTCTTTAAATGCCATATGGGGTCCTAGGTTAAATTATCTTCGTTTTTCAATAATTTGTTTGTAATAAAAACGTTGTCGTTAGTTGACTTGCCTTTTCGAATACCATCTTTTTACCAAGTTAATGACTGAAGTAATATTTTTTTAATCTATTATGGTAATGTCAGTTATTAGGTAGTTATGCCTTACACGACCGAAACAAGACCAGACACAAGCAAAACACAAAGAAATATGGAGACCAACTAAATGAAGATCTTAAGAAGGATTGCTGGAAAAGGACTACAGGACAGGGTAAGAAGTGAGGAAATCAGACGCATGTGTGGGGTAGACAATATAAAAATACCTGGGTAAAGAACAGAAAAGAAGAGCGGAATCAATACATAAGCAGGATGTCTGAATGAAGGATCGTAAGAATAGCCAGGGACAATTCACCGTTAATCAAAAGAAGTATAGGACGCCCCAGGAACAGATAGAACGACAATTTAGGGGCAGAATAAAAGGCACCGTTGAGGAAAAACAGGAACTACTGCCTATATAAAAGAAAAATAAGAAGAAGGTATTCGGTATTCTTTTTTCACCAGGGTCAGAACTAGGGTGTATAGGAATCAAAACTACATATTAACTTGATAGTTATTTATGATATGATATAAGTGTTAAAAGTACAATTTTAAGGCACGCATGTGAAAGTTATGAAAAGTGCAATTCACACGAGTGCCTTAAAAATGTACTTTTTAACACGTATATCATACAATATTTTTTCTACAAACGTCTTATATATCAACAATTATAATTTATTCATTCTCAATTACAGGACAATATCTACAAAAACGTCAATACGTAAATAATAACAACTATAGAATAACATCTTACTTTTATTGTTGTATATTCTAACAAATTTTATTAGTTTTTTTCTACAAACGTGTTAAAAATGCAATAATACAGTTTAAATTAAATTTTAAAAAACCTTTTGAACCACCTTTTTCAAATTGCGCAAGTTGCACTATTAATATTAATGTTAATAATGAAATATTAATATTTTGACGTTTCACAATTGGACAATTCACTTTTAACTGCAGTGCCTTAAAAATTTTAAGGCACTAGTGCTTTAAAGTAGCATTTTTAACGCTCCTATGGAGTGCTAAAAATTGCATTTTTAACACGGTTGTAGAAAAAAATATTTTAGAAATACGTTTACATTATTATTTATACATTAATTTACATTAAACTACATTTTTTAAACGATTTTTTATCTCCAACTATTTTTCCAATAGCAATTTTAGAAATTTATGCAATAAGGGGTCTTTAAATATAGGGCGAGGACAAAAATTATTGTTTTAAATAATTACGCACTAAATAAAGATATATGTAGGAAAAAAGCTTTATAGGTAATATATTAATATAATTATTGTTATTATATAAAATACAAAAATCTATTAAAATCTATTAACCTATCGGTATTTCGGAAACGCTTGTCAGAAACTGCGTGAACGAAAAGGTAAGGGGTATAATTAAAACATATTTTTAAGGCAAAAAACCACGTTGATAACTGGCTTCCGAAGGAAAGACAAGGGTGGGCCCTTACACATAAATAAAAATTATGACAACGTAACACAATAAATTTTCGAGGGTTATGATTAACTGAGTTGGCTTTTATAAAGCTGCCAAATTATTGATAGTACGGTCAATGTGTGGTCGCAGCTTGAATAAAAATCATTTTAACTAGAAATCTAAAGAGGAGATTTGAAAAGAGTAAAAAAATAAAAGAAAAATGGAAAACAAAGCGTAACAATTGAATAATGTTTTATTTAAATTAAAATTTATAGACGTAATTTTGTATTTTTAAAGTCAAAAGTAGTTTTAAGTATATTGAAACTTTTAAATATTCGACTACGTACTTAAATAACATTTTAAATATTTGGAAAATCATAACAATCATAACTGTGTCAATGAAAAAATCAAACTTGTGTCGTCATCAGTCTACTGCTGAACATAGGCGTCCTCAAAAAACATCCAGGTTGCAGATTTGGTAGGAGATCTTCCCGAATTTCCTTTAAATTCATTTGGTTTTAATTAAAAAAATATCTGGTTCATCTAATGTGTCTTATTGTGGTAATATGCTTGCTCACCGATATTCAAGATTATATTTTTGTTATATAATATCGTTTCCTCGCCTCCTCTATGAATTTCTGTGTCACCCTTTTTGTTTTTAATCTCTAATTTAGTATTTATTTAGTTAGTCGATTTTCATTAATTTTTTCTGTATGCTTTTATTTTCTTATTCACCACGTACATGATCAGTTTTATCTTACGTCTTCATTTTGCTCTCTATCAACTCAGATCAAGGTTTTACATCCATATAACAGGTAAAATGTGGTTATTGGCCTATAAATTGTTATTAGTACCTATATGTTTTCTTATCCTGTTGTTCAAGGTTCTGTGAATCGTTCGGCATATATACTAAAACCTGTCAAAAGACTAAGTTTTTCAACCTAATAAAAATATTTGTAAATTAAATATGTTTAAAAGATTTTTAATTGAAAAACTTTATTGGCCCATTTCCTGGTGACAACCTCCAAGGCTTCTACAATATGCAAGCCAAATGGATGCTGCAGTGAAGACTAAAGGGAAGGAATTCTACACTATGCAATTCACAACCCCCGTCTGCAGCGTGGTAAAGTTCCAACGGAAAATGGACCTAGTTACTCTATAGGAGTAATACTAATATAAAAATAAAAATGTATACCATTTTTATTCATTGAATTGCGGTGCGAAACCAAAACTGTCTTAATTTTTACTCAGATCAGAGAGTGCAGCCAGCACCCTTATCGACGATTTCACCTCTTGTTAGAGGTTCATCAGAGACTGCATAGGCTGCTTTTCTCTGGGCCAGGTAAAAATCTTCGACATATCCATCTCCCACCGCAACTGACGAGATGGTAGTAGGTGCCTAGCGGCATCTGCTAAATAAAAGACTAAGTTTTTCAACCTAATAAAAATATTTGTAAATTAAATATTTTTAAAAGATTTTTAATTGAAAAACTTTATGGGCCAATAAATGGGCCAATATACATGGTATACATTTTTATTATTTTTATTTTTAAAACCTGTCAATTTTGTGATCAGTGTCTCTGTATTTGATTCATCGGCACAAAGTACTGTTTTTATTTGAGTATGTTGATCGATCTGTATCGATCTGTACATCCATCCGTATGATTTTAACCCATCCATTTATATATAGTGATATATGATATACCTACAAAAATATTGTTTTATGCTGAGCATGATTACATAGTAAATTCTATATGAGAATCTATACGTTTCGATAAGGTTGTACCATTGCTGTAAGCAATGGTGAGATAGCAAATAATTTCGGGAAGAACTAGAGAGTACCAATGAGGTCAATTATCTAGGGGTAACGCTGGATTTAAAACTCAATTGGAGAGTTAATATTAACAATAAAACCAACAGAGCTATGCAACCTTTCTGTTGTAGGTAAAACCTGGGAGTTGAAACTAAAGATAATCTATTCGATATACACATCAGTGATGCTACCGAGAGTTACTTATATTCTTTGGCGAAAAAAGACGTCTTGCAAACTTGTACGACCTTTCTCATCGTCCTACAAAGACGCTTCTAAATATAACAGGATCTTTGAATTGTACAGAAACGGCAGATTTAGAGGCTATCAGAGGATTCACAGCTGTCCTTTCGATGGAATTATCTATGTCGGCCGTCGGCTTTATTACCATCCAGATATTGAACAGCCACATAGTTATTAGTGAGAGTACTTCTGGCAGTAAAGACCCCACTCACCAAATCAAAACTGGCAAGGAACTATAAAGATCGCCTCAACAAGTTAGCAAAAGATAATAAAGCATCATAAGCCATTGCCAATCTGAGTGCCGATCATGAAGAAGTGCTTAGGAATAAACGAGCAGATATGTTTGAAAAAGAAGGCTCGAGAGAGACCTTTGTGGATTAAGAACCTTTCGTTGACAACACTGAAGATATTACAATAAACGAGGTGCAGAACTAGTTAATAAGGAATAAAAAAAAATGGAGATCCACTCAAGGGCAAATACAGACTAAGAAAAAAATCAAGAATACGTACTCATAAAAAATTTGATGAACCTCAATAAACGAGAGAATAAAACAGTCACTAAAATGCGTTTAAGATATCGTTTAAAAAACTAGGTAATGTGAAAGAACCATGGTGCAGAAAATGCGAAATGGAAGAAAGGACTGTCAAGGACTACATATCATATATGTCATTGCAATCTTTTAAGTGATGGCATTTCTGCGAGGCAGAAATCCACTGCAACTGAATATTGCACCAGAAGAGATGATAAACTACCAATAAGAAAATAACTGTGGGACTTCGTTGAGGTTACAGGATTTATCTGAGTTTAATGTAAAAACAAGATATAGTATAAAAGTCTTACTACTGAGTGCCAGTAATTAACGAATCGGGACTGAACTAAGAAGAAGAAGAGAAGACTTTGAAACTAATCAGAACACATGTCTGTAGTGAAAATCGAGGCATCAAAAGAAGCTTATTTCAAAGTAAGATCATGGCTCATTCCCAATAATATTGTAAGTGGCATTAAGATGCCACAAGGAAATAGCTATCAGAACAATAGTAATAGTTTTAGTTCTTCGAGTCTTGCGAGAAGTTTTCGAATAAAAAAGTTTTAGAAATTAAAAAAATAACTGACAACGGAACAAAATCATATAGTCCAGAAAGCCACTGCGCATCCGCTAGGAAAAATATTCTAATTCGGATTTTTTGCACAATCTTACTCAAAAAGGACTCCTTTTAACAAATTTGCATGTTGCCAGGACCAAAAGGTGGTCAAAAATTTTTTAAATGTTTTTTTTTGTTTTTTTTCCTAAAATATTTTTTTTTTGCATCGAACAAAGTTTTTTTAGGTTTGTTAGATCATTCCAAACAGAAAAGGTTTTTAGTGACTTTTCTCTAAAAATTATAGTTTTTGACATATAAGCGATTAAAAATTGAAAAATTGCGAAATCGGCCATTATTAACCCTCAAAAACTATGTGAAAAACTTAAAATTTGAATGTTGCCAAGGTAGGTAGATATTCTTTAAACATCGATTCATGAAATCCCGAAGAGTTTTTTGCAATACAATATTCAAAACTCCTTTGTTTTTTAATTGATAATCAAGCGTGCGCGACACTATTTTCCACCGACAGTATGGTGCAAATGAAAGGAATAAATTCGTTATTTCGTAAACCGGCGAATTTAAAGAAAAATCCCGAAACAGGTCGATTTGAATTTTTAAGTTATGATATTGTGGCATGTATGGTATACTAGTGACGTCATCCATCTGGGCGTGATGACGTAATTGATTATTTTTTTAAATGAGAATAGGGGTCGTGTGGTAGCTCATCTGAAAGGCTCTTCAATTCTCTATTCAGTAATATAAACATTTACATAATTATTTATACAGGGTGCCCAAAAATTTTTATTAAATTAAATTATTTGACAAAAAAAGAAGTAGAACGACACCCTGTATAAATAATTATATAAATGTTTATATTAATGAATAGAGAATATAATTATATATATAATTGAAGAACCTTTCAAATGAGCTAGCACACGACCCCTATTCTCATTTAAGAAAATCATCGATTACGTCATCACGCCCAGATGGATGACGTCACTAGTATACCATATATGCCATAATATCATAACTTAAAAATACAAATCGACCTGTTTCGGGATTTTTCCATAAATTCGCCGGTTTACGAAATAACGAATTTATTCCTTTCATTTGCACCTACCTGTCGGTGGAAAATAGTGTCGCGCACGCTTGATTATCAATTAGAAAACAAAGGAGTTTGAATATTGTATTGCAAAAAACTCTTCGGGATTTCATGAATCGATGTTTAAAGAATATCTACCTACCTTGGCAACATTCAAATTTTAAGTTTTTCACATAGTTTTTGAGGGTTAAAAATAGCCGATTTCGCAATTTTTCAATTTTTAATCGCTTATATGTCAAAAACTATCATTTTTAGAGAAAAGTCACCAAAGACCTTTTCTGTTTGGAATGATCCAAAAAACCTAAAAAAACTATCTTCCATGCAACAAAAATAATTTTAGGAAAAAAACAAAAAAAAAACGTTTAAAAAATTTTTGACCACCTTTTGGTCCTGGCAACATGTAAATTTGCTAAAAGGAGTCCTTTTTGAGTAAGATTGTGCAAAAAATCCGAATTAGAATATTTTTCCTAGCGGATGCGCAGTGGCTTTCTGGACTAATATGCAAACAAAAATTTACAAATTGACATAATACTCAGACACGATCGGACACCGAATAAACGCAGATAAAACCAAACTCTAAAACAATAGTAACTCTCAGTCACTCAAATAATAAAATAATGATAAACGGTAAGGAAATAGAAGAGGTAGACAAGTTCACATATAGTAATAAAGACTCAACATGCATTCAATGCTTTAAATAGAATTTGGCGAACAAACGAAACAAAAATTAAAATCTTTAATAGTTTAATCAAAAGTATACTGACAAACTACGGAGCAGAGTCAAGCATGGAAACAGGACAGTTCAATTGAAAAATTGCAAACTTTTGTAAACAAATCTCTAAGAAAAATACTGAAAATATACTTTTCCAACAGAATAATTTATACAAAAAACTATGGGGAAAACAAAGCAAACTAACATAATATTTACTATAGTCAAGGAAAAACGGAAGACAAGCACTTGATTATCAACCAGAGGAAAAAAAAGAGAGGAAGACCAAACAACAGCTGGAAAAGAACTACAACGAGAGAACACGAAAAAATTGGACTAGAATGGGGTTAAGTCAAAAACAGAACAAAAAATAGAAGAGAACGGAAGAAACTAGTACACAGTTTATCCAGAGAATAAACACAAAAGAAAATACGCTGAACCGACCAGTCAGCATTCTTACCCTTTTGGCCAAGGAATGGGTAAGCACCCAATACTCCACAAGGACGGATGGAACTAGAGAGAGAGAAGAAAGATAAAAAATAGCATTATTTTTCAATAGTGTTCAATTATTCTAAAAATAGAAATCAAAATGTAAATTTACAAACTGTTATATCTATAAGGAGTTGCAATGGGTGGGAAAACCTCTCAGTACGGATCAATTGGGATATGGAGAACAAGCCTACGTTCTTTCCGATGAGGCTTCAATAAGAGCCGAAAATCGCGATTCAAGGGACTGGACTGCGCTCCGTATTCTAATTGAAAAGTAAGATTGTTTTGCCTTCGCATTGCAACTGAATTAAAAATACAATTTTTATTTTATTTTTATTGTTATATCTATTTTTGTAGAGTATTTTAGTGTGTTTCTCGTAGTATTTTAATTGCTGCCAAAATTGACTGGGTTATTGTGGGTCTCGAAAATTTACTGATGTATAACCGCTTTGAAATATATTTATCATCGAAAGGTGTCGTTACGGATGCAACATGTTCGGATTCAATTATGGGTTTCGGAGAGTTCACTTTTTAGGAAATGATAACTTAGGGTTAATTAAAGGCCATTTAAGGTACAACAGTTGAGAAGGCGATTAAGCCGCCAAAGTTTATTGAATTTTCGAAACATTAGGTGTGAGGGTGAGGACCTAACTAGATATTATTTCCAGAAGATTATTACTTTTTTTATTTGTACTTTCAACCTACCTTTTTAATTTCGGTTTTTATATTTATTATTTTTAATGCTCGCGCAAAATACCTATAACTATTAGTTTATAGATCTTTTATGTTTAGGTAAGTTTTGTGAATAATAACTTTTGTGTTTAATGTAGCCTAAACGTTCCAATTTTTATGGTATCGCAAAGAATTAGGATATTTTTAACAATTTATGACCTTAATAAACGCAAATGTCAAACAAAAAAAAGAAGAAGTTATTCCCGAAATTTGAACAAATATTTTGGAAGTAATCAGTTTGGGTAAAGGATTGCTTTGCTGGAATATTTTGAATATATAAAATATATAGTTTTACATTTAAAAAATATGGGAAAATTGTAATTTTCTTTTGTAGTTCATCCTGTATCCGAATATTCGTTTATGATGAAAGAAAAATGAATACAGAAAAAAATTAGCAAAGTGCCGAAAGCAGAAAGAAAAAACGGAAAATGGAAAGAATAGGATAGAAAAAGTTAACAGTATACGGTAGAGAAGAGAGATAGGATGAACAAAAGGATTATTGATACGAAAAAAACATGGGAAGCTTCACAAGGGAGATAAAAAACTAATAAATAGTAAACAGCACATGCAAAAAGACGAAACAAAAAGAAGATAGAAAAAAAGGAAACATACACATTAAAAATGGATTGAAAGTAGGAACAACGAACGTAAGAGGGATCTACGAGGAACATGAGCATTAGAAATTTATATAATATAGGTTATAATATAATAATGATGGCCTTACAAGAAACCAAGCAGCGAAGCAGCTGAAAAGTGAGATAGTGAAAGTTGGAAAAAGTAATCCTTTTAAAAGTGGCGTGTCAAACATACAGTGGCGTGTACATGGTTCTGCGAAAAAACTTTTCCATTTGAAGTATTCGACAGATTTCAGCTTTGACTACCAGCGCAACCAACTTTTAGATATTTTTTCTTTTTTCTAATATATACGATATTTTAGAGTGGACACTTCAAAATGAAAAATAAATCTCAACTGATAGCAAACAAAGCAAATAAACTTTTGTTTCTAAAGGCAACTTGATTGTATTTTGTTTTTGCGTTAAAATTAAAACCAATGAATTTTGGACCAATCCTTTTAGGACGTACGTTATTATTGTTTGTTTTATCATTTGGTTGATTATTATTAATTTATTTTAACAATAAATATTTTTTATTGCAGGCGCATGTTTCCTACCGTTAGAGTTTCTTTCACTGGAATTCGAAACGAACAAAAATATGCCGTACTGCTAGATATAGTTCCTGTAGATAATAAAAGATACCGGTACGCTTACCATAGATCGTCGTGGTTAGTAGCGGGGAAGGCTGATCCTCCTGCTCCATGCAGAACCTGCTCGCACCCCGATTCACCCTTCTCTGGAGAACAGCTCAGGAAACAAGTCGTGTCTTTCGAAAAAATCAAGTTAACCAATAATGAAATGGACAAACATGGTCATGTAAGTATCTGCTTCAAATGTTTTCTATCTATTTTCCGGTTTTTGAAGCGTACAAGCTTGTCTTGTAGAGATGTATGAAGTGAGTAACACCAAGCTGCAAGGTCCCATCTCTTGCCGTAGTGCTCAGGCAGAGATCTATCCAATACAAATATTGTATTCTAGTCTAAGTAAGAGATCCTCTAGATTTTACACTACTACATTATCCTTGTTGTTTCATGACTAAGATTTAAACTATCGATCCACTAGATCATTTATATTGAAGTGAATGTGACTGACCATCTTTTGGCAGTAATCCATTAGTTGATAGTACTTATACCATCGCAAAATGAATTATTACCAGATAATTGGCTAAAGGCAATAATATGCTTGCTTTAAAATGCGAACATGCTTCGAATTGCATGCACGGCTCGCTGCAGAAATGTCTCTGTTATAAATGAAATTAAACTTAATCATCGTCTCTCTAGTACTGTTTATTTTAAAATTTTAGTTCTTTGGAAAATGGAGCGATTGGCGGTCCAAGGAAGGCCTCAGAATCAACGCCAATGCGGCAGATCTCCAAAGCGATGGGCAAACATTACAAAAAAGCTTCTCAACAAACAGTATACTGGGACAGTATATGTAGCAGATGGCTGCGACTAGCGGAGAAATATCGTTAATCAAACTATCCGAGCTGCTGAAGCTCAATGATGAATCACAACACATCTGCTAAGACGTTAATGACTATGATGATGATGCTCGCATAAAAAGAGTTATGAACTTGATTGTAAGAACTATAGAGCCATTCTTATGTTAGTATCTGCATAGAAAATATTCTGAGCCGTACTTTTTGAGAGATTTCAACTGTTTACAAGAGATATTACTGACCATTACACATAGGCAAATTTTAAACAAAAATAAAAGTAATTGTCGAAAGAAACTGGCATCAAAACAGAGAACAGTGAAAACCTTGAAAACCTATGGGGAGGCCTTTGTACAGGAGTAGATTTCAATATCAGGCTGAAGGAAAAAAAGAATATGACTTCAATAAATGAGTTTTCATTTAGTGAGCTGGGTCTTGATATGAAATTTTGTTCATTTACAGAGTACAACAGGCTTTTTAGGCATAGAGAAAAAAGTTATGTTTGTGTGCCTGTAAGTTATTTCTACAGATACAAATTCTACAGATACAGATTTTGAAAATACTTAATCATCTTCTATTTCCTGTTTCTGTTCTTCTGTTCAAGATACCTACTTTCTTCAAGTTCTTCTTCTTCTTTCTCTTCTTGGTACCTCTATGGAAGGTTGTCACTCCAACTTTTGCGCTGTCGGGCGATACTTCATTTATCGATTGGTGATTTATCTCTTGCTATTTTTACCACTCGTGTCTCCCCCATTCTCTTTATGTAATTATTCTATTCTTTTTCGTATTTAGCGTCCATTCGTTTATACACTGTACTTTACATTTGTGTTATGTAATGTTCTCACTCCTCTGTATTTCCTGTAATTCTTATAAGTACCCTCATTACTGTCGTTTCCAGTAGTCCTTTGGTTGTGGCTGTATCGGGTCTTGTTTCTGATCTCAGACTCAGAAGTAAATTCTTGACTTCATCTCAGTGTTAATATGTCTGTTTCGCCATATAGTGTCATTAAGACATCCTGCTAATCTATTTGCTTTTTGTACACCCAACAAAACTCCGCCTGTAGTTTTGTTGGGTAGATAGAGTAGCTCGACAGACTTGTTGCCAGTCCCAAATCCGGATAAAGGAGGAGGGGTTCTACAGCCAGGTTAGCACCCTACTGATACACTTTAAAACCATACAGCTCGTAAAATTATGCCTCGAAATAGGAATGATTTCTTCAAGTTATTCTCAGATTTTGTATTATTTAATTATTTGTGCCTTGGCATAAGTACATATATCATAATTTTAGGTTGTTTGTATCAATCATGACCTTCGTGTTCTTATTCTCCATCCTTCCCCACTCGTTATCGATGCCAAAATGTTTTTCACCTTCACTTCTACTGTAACCGTACCGTTTCACTACTCAGCTCTATTTTGTATGCATTTCTTTTGTCAGTCATGTGTGCTCATCACGTTCTTCCCATAACCATATTCTTCTAAATGACCCTTAAATAAGTGATCATTGATTTTCTGAAATTCAAATTTTCTTCTCTTTCTAAAAAAAAGAAAGATTGGAGTCATAACCTTGTCTTAATCCTTGAGTAATTGCAAATTCCGGATGCGTTTTCCCAACCTTGATATATATTTTTATCCATAATTTTAACTGCCTTTACATCTTGTTTTAGCTGGTGTTAAACTCAATGCATAAATATCAACCTAGGATTCACCTAGTGAAACGACCGGAAGGTACGGCTGGTGCAGTAACGGATTTGGAGAATGAAGAGTACAAAACCTTTATATTTCCTGAAACAATCTTTACGGCTGTTACAGCATATCAAAATCAACTGGTAAGTCTGTTATGTGTTATTAAAATATTGTTCTTTATTCTTCTTCATACGGTGTCTAGAAAAAAATTTTTGTGGCAATTTTTGTGTAGCATTAACCATTCTTTCAGAATCAATGCTTGAAGCGAGCGACGATTTTGAGCGACGAACTTCCGCGTACGAAATAAACATTTTAAATAAAATTTTCAACTTGGCAAAAAAAATTCGATATCTATACGTACTCGTATTTCTAAACTCTAAAGTTCCTTTCTACATGATATTCTAGGCCTTGGCATCTTGCACATTACCCATTTTTCAAAGGTCTCCAGCTGCCTCCTAATGTTGATTTTTGACGTCCAAGCTTCAGTTTTATACAGCAAGAGTACATCAAAGAACGAAGATATATTATGACATTAATTACACATTAATAATTGAACATTAACATAATTATTTATACAGGGTATCTAAGAATGAAATTGTTTAATTCAATTAATTGACACAAAAAGAAACATGTATGTAATTTATTTAATTCAAAATTACTGTCACAAAACAGAAAAAAATGTTTTTTGATAAATAAACATTGCTTTTAGCTTGATTTCAGTATTCAATCTGCCGCCCATCTGTATCTTGGTAGCTTGAATATTGAATGTAAGCAACAAACAATGTTTATTTATCAAATAAACATTTTTTTCTGTTTTCTGTCAGCAGTATTTTGAGTTAAATAAATTACACGCATTCTTCTTTTTATGTCAATTAATTTAATTCAAAATATTTTTTCTTGGACACCCTGTATAAATAATTATGTCAGTATTAATATTACTGAATAGGGAATTGAATAATCTTTCAAATGAGCTGACACACGACCCCTATTCCCTATTTAGAAATAAGGACTGATGAAGTGGAAGGGAGGGGGTTGACAAATGACAGATGTATGTACCGTAAAAATGTGTCCCCTTTAGATCAAAAATCGACCTGTTTCGGCATTTCCTTAAAATCTAATGACTACTGTCAAATATCGAGATGGACTGTTTTCTTGGGCCCACACTGTATACTATAGTGAAAATAGAAAACGATAAATCACTAGCAGAAAGATGATCAACAGGAAAATAACTATGGTTAAACAGTTTTGTAAAGGAGGAATAAAGCGAAAAATTAATAGGTATGTTGAGAACATGCAGTAAGAAGAAAGAAAGGAATAAACTATTCTTGTGAAAAATGTAGGTTTAAACCACACTTTGACCTTGAAAGCATTCTTGTAAATTGAAGAATTTTCTTTACTAAGCTGTGACTAAGCTTTAGATGTACAATTGTTACTGGCATAAAAAATTGATAAAAAAGAGGAAAAAAGCCAAGAAAACTTTGTGTGAGGAACAGTTCCCTCTCTAATTGATTAACTTGAGTAAATATTTCAAGAACCTCGTAAGACGCTCACTGACACTCCTGGCCATGTTTACAGCAGCCAAAATAACATAAATTAATTACAGCGAATCCACAGACGAAATCTGTTTGAAAACATGTTGTGTCCATTAGAAAGTAATTTATGATAACTGGCGGAGTGAGGAGGTGTTGCAGCTTTTCATCGAAGGTTATATTAAACGACAGCTTAACCGTTTTATTTCTTTATATGTCATGTAAATGTACAAGCTGAATATAGACCAGGGCATTTAGAACAAAGTAAATAGATTTTTAAATACAGCAACCTCTTCTTCTTGTTGTAGTTCCTTCTCCTATCGGAAGTTGGCTATCATCACAGCTATCCGTACCTTATTGACGGCTGCTCTGAAAAGATCTACTGAGCTGCAACTATACCAGTCTCTTAAGTTTCTCTGCCAGAAACTTCTGCTTCTACCTATGGATCTTTTACCCTGCATTATGAGCCTTAACATCTCATATATCGCACCTCTGGTAATGTGGCCCAAATATTCCAGCTTTTTGTTTTGATGTTCTCATCTAGCGTTAGGTCTCCCGATCCTTTTGTAGCCTTCTTAACACTTCTTCATTCGTATCTCATTGGATCTATGGTATCTTCAAAATCCTTCTATAGCACCACATCTCAAATTCTTCCAACTTCTTTATATTGTCTACTTTTAGTGTCCAGCTTTCCATTCCATACAACAAAGTCGAGAACACGTGGCATCTTAAGACTGTTATCCTGAACTCCAGCTCTCGATTAACAAATATTTTTTCCACTTTTATAAATGCTTATCTTGCAATTTCAATGCGTGTCGAAAGTAATCTGTTTGGACCAATTTAGTTTCGATAACTCTCGAACCTCCAGATGACGTGCCTTAGCAATGACATTGGGCACCAGGTGCTCCGGGAGTCAGTTCTGATGGCGTATTATTTGGCGCCACTACAAAAACCGTCTAGTAATCAATTTGCATGCATTTAGTGGCGAAAAACTTCGAAACTCCAGTAGATGACGTTCCTTAGCAGTGATGGTGAGCACCAGTTGCTCCAGGAGTCGGTTATGATGACATATTCGTATTCAGCATCCCCAAAAAAACCCCGTGTAATCTGTTTGCATCTCTGTCTCTTGCAATCCTCTGACACGTGTTTTTAGGTTTACCCGTTATCAAAGAAGCTTTGCAAGAAGACTGAATTGAATCAAAACGCACGGAGTGGTGGTAAATATTCTACCAACGTATGCCTTTAACGACCTCTAACGAGATGTTTGCATCAATTTATTGCCGAAATCACTCGAAACTCCTGTAGATGATGTAACCCTAGATACCAGGTGCACCGGGTGTCGCTCTGATGACATATTCGGTTTTAGTAACCCCACCAATCCCGAAAGCCCTCGAAACTCTAGAAGATGACATGCCTTAGCAATGACACTGGGCACCAGACACTCCGGGGGGTCGGTTTTGATGGCGTATTCGTGTTCAGCGACTCCAAAAGCCTCCAAGTAATCTGCTTGCATCAATTTATTGCCGATAACCCTCGTACCTCCAGAAGGCATGCCTTAGCAGTGATCCTAGGTACCAGATGCTCCGGGGGTCGGTTCTGATGGCGTATTCGTGTACAGCGACGCCAAAAACTCTCAAGTAACAAAATCTGGCCATTAATATGCTTATTTTGATATATTTATGTACTTTTGGATGCATTTTAAAATACAGTTATGTATTTCCACCCATTTTTCTATTCTAGAGTTGTTTCCTGAACGCAATGGAAAAAGTTGCTGTAGTTAAAAAAAATCTCCAGATGCTCTATTTAAAAATCGATTTATTCAGGTGATTTTTGTTTTAAATGTCTTGGTCTAAATGTACAAGCTAAATAGGTACCTATCTGATCTTTTTTTATTCTCTTTGTTTTAATTAGTGGGAATTTTCAATCTAAATTTAATTAACAACCGATATACAGGGTGTCCCGAAAAGAATGGTCATAAATTATACCACAGATTCTGGGGTCAAAAATATGTTGATTGAACCTCACTTACCTATAAAACAATACAATAGTGCACACAAAAAAAGTTACAGCCCTTTGAAGTTACAAAATGAAAATCGATTTTTTTTCATATATCGAAAACCCTTCGAGATTTTTCATTGAAAATGGACATGTGGCATTATTATGGCAGCAACATCTTAAAAAAAAAATTAAAGTGAAATTTGTGCACCCCATAAAAATTTTAAGGGGGTTTTGTTCCTTTAAACCCCCCCAAACTTTTGTGTACGTTCCAATTAAATTAATATTGTGACACCATTAGTTAAACAAAATGTTTTTAAAACTTTTTTGCCTCTTAGTACTTTTTTGATAAGCCAGTGTTTATCGACCTATTTTGAATATTTGTCGAATCCACCACATATTTGTATATGGTTAAATACGATTATAGAGACCTGTTAATAATCTGAAAATGTATTTATAATTTACATTTTTAGGTATATTTTGAAAAAGAAGCCATATCTCGATAAAAGGTGATTTCTCAAAAAAAGACTAAGAGTCAAAAAAGTTTTAAAAATACTGTGTTTAACTAATGGTACCACAATAATAGTGTAATTGGAACGTACACAAACATTTGGGGGGTTTAAAGGAATAAAACCCCCATAAAATTTTTATGTAAATATATTAAAAAAGAAGCCGCATCTCGATAAAAACTGGCTTATTGAAAAAATAATAAGAGTCAAAAAAGTTTTAAAAACGTTGTGTTTAACTAATGATAAAACAATAATGAATTAATTGGAACGTATACAAAAGTATGGGGGGGTTTAAGGGAACAAAACCCCCATAAAATTTTTATGGGGTGGACAAACTTCACTATAATTTTGTTTTAAGATGTTACTGCCATAAGAATGATACATGTCAATTTTCAATAAAAAATCTCTAATAGTTTTCGATATATTGAAAAAAATCGATTTTCATTTTGTAACTTCAAAGGGCTGTAACTTTTTTTATGAGCACATTTGTACTAAGGTAAGTTAGGTTCAATCGAACTATTTTTGACCGCAGAATGTGTGGTATAATTTATGACCAATCTTTTCGGGACACCCTGTATAAATGGTCACCAATATGGTATACCTAATTAACAATTTATGATACAATAGAATATCAACGTTTATATCCAAATAGTAATTATTATTCTTGTTTTATATAAATGCCGAGATTTAAATACACCTCTATCCAATATCCAATCAGGCTTTATAGTAAATGCTGTTGCCACCAGTTTCTAAAACTTCACAGTTTTCTCTCTGTATAGTAATGGATCAAAGATTCAGATCTTTAAACTGACCCGAAAGAACAGCTTATCGAAATTATTCCGACGATAATAGGGTCTTTTGTTTCAATAATAGAATGGAAAAAGAAAGGAATTATTTCTAGATTATCGTTTCAAATCAGTTAAGTCTCAAATGTAGTGCAGAAAATCGTTTCGTAAATGCCTACACGAGGGCACGAGTCCAAATGACTGGAAGAATGCAGTGATTTTCATGTGAGACAAAAAAAGTGACATTACTAAAATTAGAAAATTATATACCCATCAGCCCCTTGATACACATGTACAAACTCTTTATGAAATTCTTAATGGAGACAAAATATTTTTTAGAATGCAAACTGTAATATTTTTTATCTGATTACTGAAAAAAAGGCACATTAATAAGTACTATACAGCCCCATTATGTTGTTTTCATCGATTTGAGGAACTTCTTTGGTTATCTCAAATACTCAGATACGAATTGATCGACCGCCCACTGCATCACCTGATTTAGTCACATGTTACTAGTTTCTATTCCCCAAAGTAGTTTTAAAACTAATAGTGAGACCATAACCGAAACTTGGCTCTATTTTGGATAGCCCAAGGAATGTTATATTTCATAATGAATAAAAAGTTAAAAAGCCGTGCCGTTGTATATTAAGTCAAAAAGGGTTGAACAATAAACGGGACAGGCATGTTTTTCTTACTTAAACTAAATTAATGTTAAATCATCATCAGATATACAACTTTCCCAGTCTACTTTTTAATTCAAATATTTATTATATTACAATCAGCGACACAACACAGAATGTTCTGTTTATTAGGTAAACGCTTTTCTTTAGTTCAATCGTTTATGTCAAATCTTTATTAGACGTAATTTGACTGTCTTTTCTTCAATGCAAATTAATAAAAAATTGCAGACATACACACTCGCGGAAGCAATACACGAATAGTCAATAAAAGATTGTTTTTGTTTATTAATTGTTTAAATAAAAAACGATTTTAATTGAAAATGCTTAAATTCTCTTTATTTTTACAATGTAGAAACTTGAAACTTTTACAGATTGTGGCTAATTATATGAACTATACATAATTTCACTTTTATGTAAATTGTTTACGTTATGCTTCATAAATAAACAATAAAGTTTTAAATTTTTTGCCGGTTCCGACTACTCTTCATATTTGTACATCATGTTTATAAACATCCTAAGCGGCGACGATTTTGAACGCTTATATATTTGTTTATATAAAACTCGAATTCAAAAAATTCGTGTTTTTATCGTAGTCTTAGAAAAATTACCGGTAGAGACGTTTCGTGCTATAATTAACATTTTTTTATGGCCTTGGCATAGCCAATTGACCAGACTATTTTGGAATTTGTATTCACAGATCTACAATCAGAGTTCGAGTTAGTAATAAATTAAATTAAAAAGTTTGACTTGTTTTGACTGTTACTGTTTTTTTTTAATCTTTTTTATTTTTTTTTCTTTTTCATTTTTTATTTTTGGTCTTTTTTTTTAATTTCATTATATTACTTTTTTTTGATATGGTATATAAATTTTAAATTTTTATTTTGTTTTTTCTTTTTTATGTTAATTTTTTTTATTTATTTTTTTTGTTTCTTTTTTTTCGTATTATAAGATTTATTACATTATTGATGTGTTTCCAGATTGCTTACAAGTTTCATCTTAATTCTATGGTTAGTACATTATATTGTTTAAAGTTTGAATTTACATTTTTTAACTAACCGATAAATACAATTAAACATTTCTACGTTTCCAGAGAAAATTAGTTCATTTATGTGAAATGGGAAACAGACATTTAGTTTTCGTAAGTCTTCATAAAAATATGCAATATTTCCCTGTTCGTTTTCACATTCTAATAAGATATGTGTTAAATCTCCATATTTACCACGAGTACAGTTTGGAGTGTCTGATAGATTCATTTTGTGCATTCTTGCAGGTGTTAGAACATGATTTGACCTTAGCCTATTAATAGTTTTAATAAAATTTCGGTTGGACTCTGAAGAAAACCACCTTTTTTGAAGAAGTGTGGGTTGCCAATGTTTAAAGATTGACTCTCTTTCTGATTCCGTATAATTGGATTGCCATTTTAATTTGAGCCAATGTTTACTACATACATCTATATCTGATATCGGTAGAATGTTGATGTCTATGTTTTCTCCACTTGATAATGCTTCTTTTGCCAAGGCATCTGCTATTATATTTCCCTTTATCCCTGAATGGCCTTTGATCCAAGCGATAATAACTGCCCCTCCGAGTTTTGAAACCTCGTAGTACAATTTTAAAATCTCTATATCAAGATGAGTTAATTGCTTGGATTTATTAGTTAAACATAATCTTTCTACTGCACTTTTACTGTCTGTAAATATTACACAGTTCTTCAATTTCTTTTTCAAAACGTGAGAAAGAGCAAACTTTAAAGCCAGCATTTCGGCTGTGTAGATGGTAGCTTCATCAGGTATCTTATATTTATACTGTTGTTGTTGTCCAGAATACTGTTGGTATACTGTGTTATTTCCTTTTTTTGAGCCGTCGGTAAACAAATAATAATAATTAGCCCATCTCTTCTGAATTTCTACGTTAAACATGGGACCTTGGACATCACTAAGAAATTCTGTCTTGATTTTTGTTGAGAACAATACCTGAGGTTTTTCAGTATAAACTGGTGGAATATGACCCTTATAAAGCACCTTTTTGAATTTAGAAAGATTTCTGTAGCTTTTCGCCACAAGTGGAGATTTTTGAAGTTATACTTCTTTACGGGCGTAATGACGGTGAAATTTTATATGGGAAAACCTAGCGACCGGGCGCATGCGCATTATAACTTTGTTCTGATTGGATGTTCAAATGACATGACAAAAATTATCCAATATGGCAGCTGTGGGACTGTGCATGGTTTGGTTATAATGTATGCTTGTTGCGTTTTAAAATTTGTAGGAAGAGAAACAACAAACAAAAAGTTAGTTAATGGTTATACTGCCTTTTTAAATAGTTTTCATGTTATATTTTTGGACTTATTTACATAGAAGAGATGATTGTTGCATGCCAATGTGAAAGCTCATCAAACTGTGCCTAGTATGAGTGCCGCAGATCTCGCTTATTCAAAGCTAAAGAATATTTCACTGGTAAGTGTTTTATAAATAGTTGATCAAATTTTGTTATGATATTTGAACATAGCCACTTGGCACGACGCAAGTGATTGCGAAATTTATTAGTCGTTATACGGGCTCCGATACCTACCTTGAACCTACCAAAATACATAAGTAGTATGTAATACTTTTATTTTACACCTTAATATTCACCTAATATATTGTCTTCTTACTCTATGTTTTGTTGTATTTTTTCAATTCTAAATCATTTCAATTCAAAATCAAAATAATTTGATTTACATAAGTTAAAAATGTCAAAAGGTTAATCTGTTTAGTTAGACGATCTTCGCACATAATGACAAGCTGTCTCTGTGGCGAAGTTTTAATGCGGGTGAATCCCAATACAACGCAAATACCAGCCGAGTGGTAAGTTGGTTCGAATCCCAATAGAAACTTTTATTTTTTTATATTTTTTTATACATTTTATGATTGTAAGTACCTATATTTATTATATAATTTTATTTTCAGAAAATACGTATTTAGTTAAAAATTTTTCCGACAATTAATGTTCAGAAATCATTTGTGGCATTTTTAATGTGTTTTTTGGCATTGTTTTAATAAAAATTTTTGAGAAGTAGTAAGTATAAATTAATTTAATATTTAAATAAAATATAAATAAAAAGTATATTAATTTCGTTTATAATCATATAACCATATAATAGAAGTATAACTTCTTACGTGCGTACAAAGTACACACACATTCTTTTTTTCTTAAACCAATAACTTTTAGTCAGATCTAAAACAGCCAGATTATGTATATCTTTGAGAAATACTTGGTCTCTGCTAATGGTACGAGCTATATATTTATCGGTAAGATACTGCCGCCGCAAATTCAATGGAGGTTCAACAGCTTCAATTTCCATTACATTAATTGGTGTAGATTTAAGATACCCAAGGCACAGGCGTAGGAACTTATTTTTCTGTACTTCAATTTTTGATAAATGTGTGTTCGATCGAAGCGTTTTCATACAAGTGACAGCTATAATCGAAAAGTGGCCGTATCATAGATCGATAAAACATTAAACTAATGTTGGGATCTGCACCCCAGTTGGTTTTACAGAAAGCCCTTAGGATATTCATAGCTTTTTCGGTTTTTTGATGATATGTTGTATATGATCTTTCCACAAAAGTTTTCTGTCTAAATAAGTTCCCAGATATCTGACACAGTTTTTAATTGGAAATTTGAATTGACCACAATTTATATATCTTTCTGGAATTCTATGTTTTCTAGAAAAGAAGCAGATTTCTGTCTTGGATTCTGATAACGTTAATCCATTTGATTCATAATATGCATGTACTGATGAGATGGCTGTTGTTAAATTATTTTTTGAAAGATCAATTGATTTGTTTGATGAAAAAAGTACAACATCATCTGCAAATTGTAGTATTTTGGTGTTAATTGGAACAATGCCTTCTAAATCTATGTTGTATAAAATATATAAAAGTGGGCTTAATATGCTTCCTTGCGGCAGGCCTATATTGGACAGTCGAGGAGGAAAAATGTTTTCATTGATTTTTTAAGTAAGTCAATCTCTCTGAGTACAAAGTTTTCAAAAAAGATGTTATAACTATAGGTATCCCGACTGACAATAACTTTTGTTCAAGGATATCCAAATTTATGTTGTCAAAAGCAGATGATACATCCAGAAATGCAGCTGCAGTAGATGCGTTTTCCGTGAAGTTGACTTGAACTGTTATTACGAGAGCAGTTATAGCATCTTGAGTAGATTTAAATTTGCGAAATCCAAATTGGGATAATTAACATTAGAATTCGTTTTGGCGTAATAATTCAGTTTGTTACGAACCCTTAAACATAGTCAACGGTCATTTATAAACAAGTGTGTTTCTGTGACCTATGTGCTGTACCTGTTACAGAATAAAAAAATTAAAGAAAATGTACAATGTACGTACAAATGTTGAAATAAATGCAAAAAATGTGTCTATCATATATGTAGATCCTTTTTTAAACATGACGATATATTTAAATTTCTAATAAGTGTAAGACTAAAAAGTAAAAAATAAAAAAATATGAAAAAAATTTTTTTAAGAAACCCTTTTTTTAGTAACGAGTGACTAAAATTAAAAATATTATAAAAAAATCAACTAAAAAGCCAAAAATAAAAAAAATCAAACTCGAAGGATTATTCGAAAAAACTGTTATGACAGATTAAATATAAAAAAATCTCATACATTCGTTAAAAAAAGTGTGGGGCGCGTCTTCAACGAATAAACGGTTTGAGGATAGATACTTTTTTACTTTTCGCGCCCCACGATTTTCTTTAACGAATGTGTTGTTAGATTTTCCAATTTTTTAACATGTGTAAGATTTTTGTATATTTAATCTGTCTGTCTAACAGTAGTTTTCGAATTCTTCGAGTTTGAATTTTTTTTTATTTTTTGCTTTTTAGTTGATTTTTTTATAATATTTTTAATTTTAGTCACTCCTAACTAAAGAAAAGCGTTTCTTAAAAACTGTTTTCCTATTTTTTTAAAGAAGTTCTCTGGGATGCTAAAAAGTTTAATGGCCGGAGTAGATGTTGATCAACCAACTTGAAAAACAATACGTTTTGCAGCCCGTGAATCGGGAAAATTGTCACACAGCAGAAGTACATTCATTTTGCTATCAGCGCCGATGCTTGGGTGGGCCACAATTGGCGCTGGGCCAAAATACCTCGCTGCTAGCTCGTTAATTAAGAGGTTGCTATTCGGACAACAATATTTTGTTTATGACAAACTTAATCTGTTGATGTATAAATATTGTCGCGTCTGCAAGTTATGAATACCATTTCACATCTGCTAGTGTGGAAAATTTATTGTTAATGTAAGAGTTTTTATGTGCTCCGGTCTCATAAATCAACAAAAAAATAAAAATATCCTACACAGTTGTATAAATTCTTGAACATGTAGGTAATTTTTTATTCCTCCTCTTCTTCTTTTTGTATAAACATGACTCTGTCTGTTTTTTCAATGTGCCTCTAGTAAGTTGTCGTTTCATCATTTTCGTGGTCTTCCCACTGATCGTCTTCCTATTGGGAATTGTCTCTCGCTGTCCTCACTACTCTATTTTTTATGTGGTCATTCCATTCCACTCTTCTATTTCTTAACCATTTATTACAATTATTTGCAATTATTCGCGCGTGGAAAACCGTCATCATTGTCTATTTACGCAAAAAAAAACAAGAATTTTGTTTATCAGAAACCATTAAATTGGTGTAACTTTGACATATTGTTTAATACTCTGGGCTAATTAGCAAAATACAAGGAAAAGTTATTTACCAGCAATTTTATTGCTGGAATCGAATCTTATTATTGTATGTATTAATAATATAGATATGCAAAGTCCGCAGATAGTGTGCTACTTTTTTTATAAACAAAATGGCGCCCGAAAATCGTGTTTTTTTAAATTTTTGCTCTATAACCCCAAAGATTTTAACTTTAGACCAAAAACACCTAAATAAAAATTCACCGCAATTAAATTCTGCATAGAGACGTGTTTTTTCCGATTTACTTCGACGAAAACTTTCCCCGGAAAAAGCGGGTTTTTCCAACAAAATCTTTAATTTTCAACTAAACTTTTAGATAAGTAGTTGTTAATAAATAATTAAATAACTTGGTAACGTAAAAGCCCTTTTTGCATAGATTATAATTCCAGAAGTCTATGGAAATGGAATGAAAAGTTTAGCAACAATTAAAACGTTAATTAAAAATTTACGGTCGCTATAATAACCACAATAATTATGATGCATAAGAATAACTATGATTTTTTCATAAAAATACACTATACCTATCTAATGTACTTTACAGAATTGAAATTGGACTATTTAAGCGGCCTCAGGAATATTTTAAAATTATAAACAATTTTTTGGTTTATAAACAAATATAATATCTCAGGAAATATTACACTAAATTAAATTGTAAAAACGGTATTCGAAAGACAGCGGCAGGACGCTTCCTTTAAAAGGAAAAAAGTTTAATTACGACGAGTGGTTCCGGAGATACAACCGGTCAAAGTTGACCGGAATTTACGGCAAAGATATAAACAACAGGATCATAATTTTTAAACCATCACCTTTTTATTTTTGTCCTATTTCTCCACACCAATTTTCATATCTTTAAAATCCTCATAACATATATTATTATAATAAAAACTATCGATAATACGTGTGAAAATTGCCAAAAATAGCAAAATTCCAATCAAAAATTAGGTTGGAGAAAATGTAACCCTCTAAGTTCAAAATCGGTATACGTTAAAAGAATGCATTTTCTCGGCTTTCCATGGAGCAATTTCCTTCATTCTTTTTTTGTTCCCAAGTAACTCGAGTAGAGCCATCGAACTAACGCATTATTAAATGTCAAACTTGCTTTTGTTTTGTTATAATAAATTAATTTATTTATTAGAACAGAAAATTACATATTTTTTCCAGTTGTAGGCTTTTTTTTAGATAAACTTACTACAAGTATACCTTTTAAAGTTAAAAACATAAATATTCTCATTTGAAAGCTGTATAATTATTTAAACAATTTTTATTTAAACAAATTAAAATATTGTGTTATAATAAATAAATTAATTTATTATAACAAAACAAAAGCAAGTTTGACATTTAATAATTGCGTTAGTTCGATGGCTCTACTCGAGTTACTTGGGAACAAAAAAAGAATGAAGGAAATTGCTCCATGAGAAGCCGAGAAAATGCATTTTTTTAACGTATACCGATTTTGAACTTAGAGGGTTACATTTTCTCCAACCTAATTTTTGATTGGAATTTTGCTATTTTTGGCAATTTTCACACGTATTATCGATAGTTTTTATTATAATAATATATGTTATGAGGATTTTAAAGATATGAAAATTGGTGTGGAAAAAGAGGACAAAAATAAAAAGGTGATGGTTTGAAAATTATGATCTTATTATTTATATCTTTGCCGTAAATTTCGGTCAACTTTGACCGGTTGTATCTCAGGAACCACTCGTCATAATTAAACTTTTTTTCTTTTAAAAGAAGCGTCCTGCCGCTGTCTTTCGAATGACGTTTTCACAATTTAATTTAGTTTAATATTTCCCGAGATATTCTATTTGCTTATAAGTCAAAAAATTGTTTATAATTTTAAAATATTCCTGAGGCCGCTTAAATAGTCCAATTTCAATTCTGTAAAGTATATTAGATAGGTATAGTGTCTTTTTATGAAAAAATCGTAGTTATTCTTATGCATCATAATTATTGTCGTTATTATAGCGACCGTAAATTTTTAATTAACATTTCAATTGTTGCTAAACTGTTCCTTCAATTTCCATCGGCTTCTGGAATTATAATATACACGGAAAGGGCTTTTACGTTACCAAGTTATTTAATTATTTATTAACAACTACTTATCTAAAAGTTTAGTTGGAAATTAAAGATTTTGTTGGAAAAACCCGCTTTTTCCGGGGAAAGTTTTCGTCGAAGTAAATCGGAAAAAACACGTCTCTATGCAGAATTTAATTGCAGTGAATTTTTATTTGAGTGTTTTTGGTCTAAAGTTAAAATCTTTGGAGTTATAGAGCAAAAATTTAAAAAAACACGATTTTCGGGCGCCATTTTGTTTATAAAAAAAAGTAGCACACTATCTGCGGACTTTGCATATCTATATTATTAATATATACAATCATAAGATTCGATTCCAGCAATAAAATTGCTGGTAAATAACTTTTCCCAAAAATGGCCTATTCTCCGATAATCAGCCCAGACTATAATTCTAATGCAGTACGAAGTTCGCCAGGTCAGCTAGTACGAGATAGAAACAAATACAATGGCCACCCTATTAATTTTTATAGCTTACATCGGACATATCTAATTATTGTCACTAAACGTTACAATAGAACCATAAAATTCAAATCCTAACAAAAATGTTTATGCAAAACAGGATTAAAATCTGAGATCAGTCGGTGATAACGAGTGGTCCCTGAATATATACATTTCTTGTGTATGTCACCTGAAAAGCTGATGTCGTCTCATGCATCATATTGTTCAGCAACGAGTTCGAAGCGGGGCACCCGCCCCGGGGAGCCAGAGTACTGCATTCCACGAGGTCTTCGTATCGGTTGCTGTCACTCCCCGTGAATAGATAATTGGCCCACCTCAGGAGTGCCTCATTCTCTTGCTGCCTTGCTGACTGTGACTTGGACTGACGACCTGTATATTTAGCACCCTCTTATATCTGGAAAATCTACAGGGACGTATTTCAATTAATAATATGAATGCACCTTTAGTTTCATTAATGGTTCGATTCAATTTTAAGCAGTTTGAATGGTCAAACACTTACTCATGATTTATACCAGCAGATGGTTAGCTTTGTGTATTCTGTTAATCGCGCCCCTACTTATTTATTTTCACAGTTGTACATTTGTTTTTAAATATTTGTATAAAATTAAATCACGTCATTTCTTTTAGTCGGAATGATCATTTCTTAAGTACTGTACAGGGGTAGGAGGGGTAATATCGCGCGGCTAAGCAGAAAAAGTTGACTAATTCGTAAACTCTGCACAAATATGTTTGGTTTAAGATGTTAGAAGAATTAAAAAAAGCATGTGTGTGTACTTTGTACGCACGTAAGATGTTATACCTCTATTATATAAGAATGTGTGTACTTTGTACGCACGTAAGAAGTTATACTTCTATTATATGATTTCTTAAAAATAAATATACAGTGGAACCTCGATAAGGCGGCCTCCGATAACCCGGAAGTCCGGCTAACCCGGACCGATTTTCGTCAGACAAAACAAACATTTTGTCACTTTGACTAAGTTTTTTACCAAGAAATAAACAATACTGTATACCACTGTACGTAATTTAGATGTACTGTGCATATGTATTTCATGTTTTTGCAATTATAATGGAGTTTATCTGTAAGTATACCGTATTTTATTAATTTTTACCATATTCTCCTGCTAACCCGGATTTTCTTTTACCCGGATCGGCCGCGGTCCCGATTAATCCGACTTATCGAGGTTCCACTGTACTTTAAACAGTTTGTTTTAATTTTTTTAAACACCAAACTAATTTTGTGCTTACCGCTTTCAAAAAAATAAAAAAAAGTGTAGGCTTGCTCCGGACTCGAACTCAAGACCTCTCGATCTCTGGCCGAATGCTATACCAAATACGCTACGATGACTGTGTCTGTATCGGTTCGGACGTACCTAATGACACTTCACGGTAACAAACAGACAAAATAAATATACAATAAAATGCTTTAATAATACTCATCTTACTCCTGAGGAAGACAAATCCAAAGACACAAAAATTATAATAAATATATTTACTAAAAACACTAATATATTCTTTTCACACCTTTTCTTGCACTGATATATTTATATATAACTTGAAAGATTCAGCAACTAAACGCAATACTGTCTGTGTGCGCATGCGCGCAGTATTATGAAATTTTACTCTCAATCGCGCCTAAAGAAGTATAACCAGTGGCGTGCTGGCCATATAAATGAATCGGTGCAATCACCGAGAGGCCGCGGCCTATTGAGGCCGGTCAAATAAGTTTTTTTCACAAAAAATTTTGGATGTAACAAATTTTTTTTAATTTCTAATCGAATGATATTAACAAAACATTTCAAAAATATTTTATTTCCATACATAGTGTTCGAGCCATTTGAATAATATTGCATTAATTCCAGTTGTCTGTTTTATACACTGTATTTCAAAACGGTTAAAATTAAGACGTTTAATTGAGCCATGAATAGGTATTATTCGGCTGATAATATAAACACAGACTTTTACACAAAATACAACTCAGCAATTGTATATATTTCTTTAGATATGTGTTTCTGGGAAAACTTCGTTAAGTATTTTTGGATGTTTTCGGTTTTGCTGAGTGGACAGAATCAGCCGATGTATTGCGGTTATCTTGAAATTAGCGAGGATAGATCCATTAGAAATATATGTTTAATATAGATTTTATAATATTTTCTATAAATGGAAAAACAACTTAAAAAAATCTGCTATGCAGGCGATGCAATACTAATGTCTCAAAGTGAAGATGATATCTCTCTCTTGTCGTTTCCCCATTACTGAGGATCGTGATTTCTTCCAATATTCCTAACAATTTTATTCCATTGGTTTCTATCTTCAGCTTCTCTAGCTGAATTCTTAATTTGGTCGGACCATCTAGTTGGTGATCGTCCTCTTGATCTTCTGCCCGGAACGTTTCCAGAAACAATTAATATCTCTAAACTATCGTCACCTCTGTGAGCAATGTGACCGAAGAATTGCAGAATTCGTTACAGACGTATTGTGGACATACTTTTTTTTTAATTTCGAGTTGGTTTAGAATGGAAAAGTTTGTCCTATGAGCTGTATAAGTTGTGGGCAGCATTCTTCTCTAGCACCACATCTCAAAGGCATCCGCTCTCAAAAGCACCACACTTGGACTCAAAGAGTCCAAGTCTCTGCCCCGTATAGAAATATTGAAAATACAAGAGCATTCACCAGTCTCATCTTGATATTTTGAGAGATAGATCTGTCTTTACAAACTTTAGTTAGGCGACTCATCGCATTTTTTGCAATACCAATACGTCTCCTAACTTTTGCTTCACAGTTACCCTCGTTAGTTGTACTAGACCCGAGAGAGAAAAAGGTGTTCACTATTTGGTATTCCTGTAACATATTAGTCAGTTGAATAGTGTCGAATCTGTCGACCACCACTATTTTTGTCTTAGCTTCATAAGCGTAACCAGGATGATCCTAAGGGGGGGTTACAACTACCTGAAAGGGGGGGGGTTACAACTACTGGAAGGTCTCTGAGGGCTATGGTGTTAAGCGTATAGAGCTCAAAGTACATCCCAATGGGGGGGGTTACAACCCCCAAAACCCCCCCCTGGTTACGCCTATGCTTAGCTTTATTGATTTTCAGACCAACTTTACTGCTTTCTTACTCAACTCTTCGCAGGAGATCAAACATTTCTTACAACGTATGCTGCACCAATTTAACATAACCGCCAGAAAATTTAACATGTTAATTTCCCCAAAAAAGACAAAATGCATGGTTATAACAGCAAATTCAATAATATGTAAATTGGAACTGGAGGGCTAATAGAACAAGTGATGGAGTTTTAATAACTAGATATCACACTATCTAGCTACGAAAGGGTCTAAACAGAAGTGAATAGAACAAACAGAGCAGCAAGTTGTCTGAATGACACAATATGGAGAAATAAAAATATCGGAAAAGAAATGAAAGGCAGAATTTACAAAACAGTCATAAGACCAATAATGACATACGCGGCAGAAACACGACCCGACACAGAGAGGACAAAAAATCGTTCGAAAAATCGATGGTAAGACTCTATGAGACACAGAGCTAGAAGTACAAATATACAGCGGAAATTCAAGGTGGGCAATATTAATAACTGGATAAGAAACAGAAGAATAGAATGGAATGACCACATACGTCAAAAGACAACAAATAGAGTAGTAAGGACAGCGAGAAACGGTTCCCCAATAGGAAGACGATCAGTGGGAAGACCACGAAAACGATGGAACGACAACTTACTAGAGGCACATTGAAAAAACAGACAGAGTCATGTTTATACAAATAGAAGAAGAATAAGTATTTTTGTCTTATAAATAAGAAATAAAAATTCTGATAATAGAAGATAAAATAAGGATTGGAGGCCGCTTTTCTCTAAAATCACCGGGCCGCTTGAAAAGTTCCAGCACGCCACTGAGTATAACTTCTTCTTCTTCTTTCTCATAATCCTTAGTGCCCTTCAGGGCGTCGGATTCTTCTTCTGAAGTATAACTTCAAAAAGTAAAATATAAATTTACCCCACCAGTAGCGGGCGGGATAATGTCACTTAGGTAAGGCAATATCGTGCATGTTATTTGAGCTGGAAAAGTAACAAATTAATAATTTAAAAAAAATTTAATAAATGTTCAATAAAATTAAGAACAATGTATATATTCTGCCATCTTAAATAGGATATAAGATGGCAAAAAAAAATAAATAAAATCCTCTGTTATGCTGACGACGCAATCTTAATCTCCGATAACGAGGATAACCTACAGCTAATGGCAGAGACTTTCAATACAGTGGCGAAGAACTACATCATGAAAATATCAACAGCTAAGACCAAACCCCTGCTATAAATATCCAATGATATATGGCTCGAATGATAGCAGCAAACTGGATCGGCGCACTTGATTTTCATAGTTCTGGAAATGCTTAAACCATTTCTTCTTCTTCTTCTTCTTCTTCTTCTTCTTCTTCTTCTTGCTCCTGCTTCCTTAATAGGCTCGCACCTATTCCATCTTCGGATGCCTCCTCATCAGATATCCAGGTTGTCACTCCATCTCTTCCTTGGCCTTCCTATACTCCTTCGGCCGTTTGGTGATCTGTCTCGTGCTACCTTTACCAGTCTTCCTTCACCCATTCTGCTTATATGGCTATACCATTTTTTTTCTTTTCAGTGTCCAGTCATGTATGTTCTTTGTATTACAGCTTTGCCTGAGGTCTGTGCGTCGCTGTCTATCCCATAATGATTTTTTTGTGATATCTCGGACTATTTTCACTTGACACGTTTTCATCAGTATTTTTGTCCTTGTGGTATCAGGTTTTGTTTCCGCAATGTAAGTCATAATTGGCCTAACTATTGTCCTATAGATTTTTCTCCTTTGTTTCTGTCCGTAGATATGTGTTGTGCCAGATAGTGTGTTTAAGACATCCTGTTATTCTGTTGGCTTTGTTTATTTGTTAAGCAACTTCCGCTTCTGTATCTCCATAACTGTGCATTAATATTGAAACCAGAAATTAAACCATTTCAAGAACAATAAATTGTTTAACCATCCCTTATCTGAACATGTAGATATACATCCAGTTGGACCATTTTTCTCAAAATGCGATATTTCATTTCCTACGATAAATGATCATTGGGGGGTATTAGGATGCTTAATCTCCATTCTTGTGTTTTCTAAATGCTTCCTTTACCTTTCCCTCCTCGATGTTCACTGCTTCGTTTGTATAGTCACTTCTGGTGTTGGTGGTTCATTATCGTCACCTTCAGCAATTAGGGATCGAAGATAGACTGCCTTGTTTTCTTCTCAATGTGTCTGGCTTTTACTAGTTCGTTTATATCTTTTCGTTGTCCTCTGATTATTCTCCATCTTTCTTTTTGTGTTCCGTATAAGTAGTGTCCCATCTGTTTTGAATAGCTCTGGCAGTGTTCCCTTTTTATTTGTCTGACTAAAGTATTAAAGGAAGCAGTTGTGCAGCACCAGGAACAATATGCTAATTAAATAAAACCTAAATAAAACGAAATCTGGAGAGACCGAAACGGACCTATGAGAATGGTGGATCATCTCTGAACCTAAATGTAACCTAGCTGTCTGTCATTTTTAATTTTTCAAATGTTGAATGGGTTGCATATGTAAGTTCATTTTAAATGAATGCAGTAAAGAAACACAGACGTACTTACAATCATTTAATTACTTCCACGACCGGTTTCGATCTCTACAATATACAGATCATCTTAAGGTCGGCGTTACAAGTGATTAAATGCTACAATTAAAGAAAGCCAGAGTTAGAACAATGTCTGGTTGTATGAAAACTGATAGAAAGCCCAAAACTTTGAAAAGTATGTAAATGTTGATATTTCAGAACATCAAACAAATACATACGTATGCATGCACATGAGCAAACAGATACTCATAAGCACGCACACGCACACAGTTGCTTGTGGTTTATGACTATTTGTTAAATTACATTAAACTTTAAAATTTTCTAAAAATTTTAAATTTTTTTGAACTTTTGATCTACTTACGTGCCGTTACAAGGGATGCTTGTAGTGTAAACCTCTAGTGTAAACCATGGTGTTTTCGTTGACCGTTTGTTGTTTTTGTTTATTATTTTCGTTCCAAGGACTTCTCCGGCAGCGTCCAGAATATTTTTTTAAGTGTCTTTAATACTGCTCCCAAATAGTATCTCAGCGCTCCGTAGGCTGCCCAAGCAAGAGTTAATCTTCTTTTTATTTTGCATGTTTGGTTATCTCTGCCAATTCTAATTTCATGACTTAAGTAAATTCACTTTTCCACTAGTTCTACTTCTTGTTCACGTATAATCAGCTGTCTGCAAGGAATGAGATTAGTCATAAATTTAGTTTTAGTAAAGTTTATTTTCAGGCCTATTTTGGAGCAGATAGCGTTTAACTTATTTAGCATTTCCTTTACCTCTCCTAGGTCATCAGTTATAAGGATTATGTCATCTGCAAAACGAAGATGATTTAACTTTTCTTCATCTATTGTGATCCCTTTATTGTCCCATCTTAAAGGCATATTCAAGAACAGTTCTGAATAGTTTTGGCGAGAGCTTGTCTCCTTGTTTTACTCCGCGTTCTATGCTTATTTGTTTGGTTTTATCATGTTTCTGAACCCTCATTGTTGCCTCCTTATAAATATTACAGATGAGTGTACAACCACGATACTCAATGCAGTATTCATTTAGAGCTTCTAAAATGCTATCTAGCTTTATCGTGTCAAAGGCTTTAGGAAAATCCACGGGTGCTTGGACAATACTTATATTCTATTGACTTTTCAATTAGTAACTTTACTGCTTGCAGATGGTTGTTTGTTCCAAAGATTGTGCGAAATCCAGCTTGTTCTTTGGCTAATAATATATGTCACTACAGCGTCTGATAAGCTATATTTTTATAATTCTGACAGCTTGGTTTCGTTTCGATTCTGAGGTGTTCATGTAGGCCCAGCGACGGATTAACCATTAGGCGGACTAGGCGGCCGCCTAGGGCCCGCTTGTTTGATGAGGCCCGCTCTCCGCGCAAATACATTAATATTGAATTATTATTATTATTTTTTATTAGGTTTATTTAGAGAGTTTAACGTATTCATTTTATGATAGGGTTTTGTTTTTGTTCTGGTTATATTTTTAAAGTATTGGCAATTAGTCCATTCACTCGCGGTAAAATATTGCAAAACTTTCGAATTTTGCAGAACCGCTTGAATTGACATGAAATTTGGCATACTCATAGATAACATGTCAGAGAAAAAAGTGATATTGTGCCGATGTGTGCTTTGCCATGGGGGGTGAGTAGCACCCATTCTCGGGGTGAAAAAACATACGTTCAAAATAAGTCAGGAAATGAATAAACTTACTAATTCTATAAGCAACTTTTGTTCTAGAGTTTTTTACTAAGTCAATACTTTTCGAGTCATTTGCGAGTAAATATTTTATGTTCATGATCAACAAAAACAAACCACGTTATTAGACGGTTTTTCGCAAATAACTCAAAAAGTAAGTTTTTTACCGAAAAAAATATAATTAGAAAAAATGTAGCTGATAAAACACGAAAAAGTAGTGTATTCATTGAAGTCAATAGACCCAGCAAAAGTAAAGTTGTAGCTCATAAAAAAATACGTTTTCATTCGTCACATTCCAAATCGAATAATTCAACGTGAAATAATAAAAAAATGAAGTACTTTTCGGGAAAAAACTCATCACAACCTTTATAAAAATTAAAAAAAAAGCTTTATTTTTGTTTTTTAAAAAGTTCCTAGCAATAAAAGTAAGCAAACTAGGCTGAAAATAAAGTTGGTCCATTTTTTGGTGAAAAGAAAATCGTGAAAATCACTCCCTAATTAGCATCCTAAATGAAACTAATTGTTACCGCTTCATAAGTTACTTATGTTTTGTTTATATATTATCTGTCAGTTTTTGTAGGAACGAGTTACTAATCACGAGTGTATGCAAATTTTGAACAGCCATATATCTTAACCAATTTTTGTCAAAAAAAAAAACAAAAAATCCAAATCAGAAAAACAAAATCTACATTTTTTTTTGAAATTTTTGGTAGATATTAGGTACTAATAATTTTTAAGTTATTTTGAAAAAAAAATAGAATTTTTTCAACACCAAAAAAATACCTTAAATCTAATTTTTTTCAAAAATAAGCACTTTCCACCGATGAAACTTACAGATTATATAAATAATACATAAGTAAAGTAACTTGTGAAGCGGTAACGATTAATTTCATTTGGGATGCTAATTAGGAAGTAATTTGCACGATTTGTTTTACAAAAAAAGGTATCAACTTTATTTTTAGCGTAACTTGCTTACTTTTGATGCTAAAAACTTTTTTAAAAAACAAAAATAGAGCTTTTGTTAACCACTTTAAAAATTCTGATGAGTTTTCCCCGACAAGTGCTTCATGTTTTGCTTATTAATTTCACGTTGAAATATTCGATTTGGAATTTGACAAATAAGAACCTACTGTTCATTAGCTACAACTCTGCTTTTACTGGATCTACAGACTTCATACATACGCCATTTTTCACTTTTTTATTAGCTAATATGTTTGCTAAGAATATTTTTTTCGATAAAATACTTACATGTTTCGAAAAACTGCCTAAAAACGTGTTTGTTGTTTGTTGAAAATGAACATATTCACTCGCAAATAACTCAAAAAGTATTGATTTAGTGAAAAAACTCTATAGAACAAAAGTTGCTTAGAATTAGTCAGTTTATCCACTTCCGGACTTATTTTGACCGTATGTTTTTTTCACCCACAAGAAGGAGCGGTACTCACCCCAGGTCAAAAGCACACATCGACACGTTCTCACTTTTTTTCTCTGACTTGTTACCTATGAATGTGTATACCAAATTTCATTTCAATCCAAGCAGTTCATTAAAATTCGCAGTAAAAACCGTCTAAATATTTTTATCTTTATTCAGTACTTAATAATAAATGATCTTGTTTATATTGTCGTAATATTTGCAAATTTGTTTTAATGTAAAGGGCCGCTATAAATGGTCTAAGAGCTAGCAACGTTTTCGAGCAACTATTTTAAGACGGCTGATTCTTTAATATAATATTCCCTATGCATCCTAGAACACCTTACCGGCCATCTGGCTACTGAGACAGGTTGCGTTCATTACTGCGCAGCGCACCTGTGCAGGTAAATATATCGAATTTAAAATTATTTTAAGACGAAAAATTTTTTTGCCATTACTTTTTAAACATTATTAGAAATATGAATTATAATTGCCAGACATTTATGTGGTTGCTAAATACGTGCCAGACGCTATAGTCTAAATGGCTCTCAACGTTTTCGAGAAAGTATTTTAAGACGGCTGATTCTTTAATATAATATTCCCTATGCATCCTAGAACACCTTACCGGCCATCTGGCTACTGAGACAGGTTGCGTTCATTACTGCGCAGCGCACCTGTGCAGGTAAATATATCGAATTTAAAATTATTTTAAGACGAAAAATTTTTTTGCCATTACTTTTTAAACATTATTAGAAATATGAATTATAATTGCCAGACATTTATGTGGTTGCTAAATACGTGCCAGACGCTATAGTCTAAATGGCTCTCAACGTTTTCGAGAAAGTATTTTAAGACAGCTGATTCTTTAAATATTATTCCCTATGAATCCTCAAACACCTTCCCGGCCATCTGGCTACTGAGACAGGTTGCGTTCATTACTGCGCAACGCACCTGTACAGGTAAATATATCGAATTTAAAATTATTTTAAGACGAAAATTTTTTTTTGCCATTACTTTTTAAACATTATTAGAAATATGAATTATAATTGCCAGGCATTTCTGTGGTTGCTAAATATGCGCCAGACGCTATTTTTTATAAATAATAATTAAAAATTTAAATCATTTTAGTATGTCTGAAATTTTAATATTATGTTATTTAGACATAAATAAATGCAAAATTAATTTGCCAGACATTAACTCGGTTGCAGTAATCAGCCAGATGGATTTAAAATCATTTAAAATGATATATATTTTCATCCAAACGTCCGCTGGCTGTGTTAAGAAATATGACAAACAAAAGATTCAGGTAAATATATTTGAAATTAGTTTAAGACAAAAAAAATTTTTGTCATTACTTCTCAAACATTATTAGAAACATGAATTATAATTGCCTGACATTTCTGTGGTTGCTAAATGCGCGCCAGAAGCTATTTATTATAAATAATAATAGAAAAATGTAAATCATTTTAGTATGTCTGTAATTTTAATATTATATTATTAACACATAAGTAAATGCAAAATTAATTTGCCAGACATTAACTCGGTTGCAGTCATCAGCCAGATCAAGTTAAAGTTGTAGGGTATTCCAGTAATATATTAGTTATTACAGAAAGATAGCGGTAGAGTAGACTTTTGTTACCCACTCTGTTATTTTATCATATATCTTAACATCATTACAGGAATGTAGAATTTGTTTCTTACACTTCAATTGTTTTCTATCTTTTCCACAATAAAAACATATTCTTTTATTACCTGTGTCTGTTGACTGACGATCATCAATCGGCGGGATTTCAGGACAAAAGTTTGTTTCTTGGAAATTTGAACTGGTACATGAACTTGAAGAAGCCTCGTCATATGCCACTGTTTCACTTATACTAATTGAAGTTTTTGGTAATAATGTCTTAGAACTAGATGTATCAGAAAAACTGGAAAATTGGAAAATTCATCACTATCTAAAACAGTGTCACTCACACTTGACAGCGAAGAACTTGTTGTATGACGAAGATTTGACAAAACTGAATTAATGTCAGATATGTTACGATACTAAGGGCCGGTTGTTCGAACGCTAATCAACAATGATCACTATCAAATATTTAATTACTGTCACAACTGTCAATGTCAACTTTGGTTGGGTTGCTGAAAACATAATTATTGATTACAATTATGAAATTAATTAAGCAATTATGTTAATAATTGTTATTTTAATTTATTAACTAATCTCATAATTATAATCAACTGTGTTTTCAGCAACCCAACCAAAGTTGACATTGACAGTTGTGACAGTAATTAAATATTTGATGGTGATCATTGTTGATTAGCGTTCGAACAACCGGCCCTTAGGGCCGGTTGTTCGAACGCTAATCAACAATGATCATTATCAAATAATTAATTACTGTCAATGTCAATTGTTAAAACATAATTAATTACAATTCTGAGACTATAATCAATTAATATAACAATAATTATTAACATAATTAATAATAAATCTCATAATTGTAATTAATTATGTTTTCAGCAACCCAAACAAAGTTGACATTGACAGTTTTGGTGACAGTAATTAAATATTTAATAATGATCATTGTTGATTAGCGTTCGAACAACCGGCCCTTAGCCATTAAGGCTGCAAAAGAATTGTAACATTTTTTATGGTATCCATCAGTGGTATTCACTTGGTCCGCTAACTGTACATTATTATATTTTAAATTGTATTTCATACGCGCACTCAAAACTTCTTTACACTTTAACAGTTTTTCATCCACAAAAGTTATTATATTCTCGTTTTTTTCCTTGCAAAACACACATTGTATTTTATTTGCCATTATATTGTATCACAATTACTTTTCACTAAATAGAAACTCGACAAGAATCGTTAACAAACTGTGAATTTATTGTGACTGTGACTGACCATCTTAATAACACGTGCCGACAACATTCACCCCCGAAATTGTCGTATCTTTTGTTTGTCTAGTTTCTTAACCCAAGCAGCGATCGTTTTGCTGAAAATACACATTATTTTTATGATTTTAAATCCATCTGGCTGATGAATGCAACCGAATTAATGCCTGGCAAATTAATTTTGCATTTATTTATGTGTAAATAATATAATATTAAAATTTCAGACATACTAAAATGACTTAAATTTTTCAAATATTGTTTATAAAAAATAGCGTCTGGCGCATATTTAGCAACCACAGAAACGCCTGGCATTTATGATTCATATTTCTAATAATGTTTAAAAAGTAATGGCAAAAAAAATTTTCGTCATAAAATAATTTTAAATTCGATATATTTACCTATACAGGTGCGCTGCGCAGTAATGAACGCAACCTGTCTCAGTAGCCAGATGGTCGGTAAGGTGTTCAAGGAAGCATAGGGAATAATATATTAAAAAACCAAGTGTCTTAAAATCACTGTTTTCCCGACGTTGCTAGCTCTTGGTCCAAAAGGGGCCTACTTCTTATGGCCGCCTAGGGCCCCATGATGCCTTAAACCGTCACTGGAGGCCCACAAAAGACGTCAGGAGAGATCTAAATGGACGTATGGGGATGGTGGATTATCTCTGAACCTAAATGAAACATTTATTAAATAAAATGTGTCTTTAATAAATAAAAAATATTTACTCAAACTTTCGAAATTATCAAATTTTACTTGACTTTAAATCTTGATTGAAAAGAAAGTGAAATTCTTAACGTATTCGTACCTATTTAATTGATATCATTTTCTGATACGAATAGTCTACCTCCTATGGTTTTCCATTGTTTTCTTAACGGTATATTGACTTAATAAGTTAGAGAACACAAGACGATTAGTCGAATATATAAATACGAAGAAAGAGCAGAAATTGAATAACATGCCATAAAAAGTAAAAGAGAGTACGAAAGCCGTGAATTGAGAACGTAAACTGAGCAGTAGCGCCAATCCCGTGTGACAAGGTGTATTATAATATTTCTTCTTGAACGCCGTCATGAATTGTTGGACGACTATCAGTTAATTCCCCCAGTGAATTTATGATACAAATTAAATTAAATTTACAAGGTAGAAATTGGCCGAAGAAAATTGGGAAATGTGTTACTGAAATTAGCACAAGTAGCACAAATATATAAAAAAAGATAAATGAGTGAAATTGTATACAATATCCGACGACATAGACGAAATAAATATCATACTTACAGCAACGATGGTTACACCAGAAAAAGAAATAGCAAAAAAGGATGTAAAAAAAGTTCAACTATGTATCAAAATAAACAAAGAAACTTATTGATAAAAGAAGAAATCTGAACGAAAAAGAAAAAGAAATAGCAAAAAAGGATGTAAAAAAGTACAACTATGTATCAAAATAAACAAAGAAAATTATTGATAAAAGAAGAAATCTGAACGAAGAAGGCAAAAGGAACTCTATAGAATGTGTAGAAATTAATAAAACAATAAGCAAAATTACAAAAGAAAATAAGAGAAAAGAACAAGAAATAAAATTAGAAGAAGTAATACATACCAACAAGAATATGAAATGCTTAAGACCGAAACTAGGCAGATTTGAAATAAAAAAAATAAAACACGTAAACGGAGTAGAAACAAATATTAAAGACGACGTCATAAATAAATATAATCCACCATTTCTACTCAGATTTATATAAAACAAAAAAGGAACCACCAGAAGAAATTAAAAACCAACTTAAGACTAAAATAGAATATGTCAACTCAGAGCTACAGCCAGAAATAAGTAAATCAGGCATAAAGAAGGCATTGAAAGAACTGAAAAACAACAAATCACCTGAAAAAGACGGAATAACTGCAGAGATGCTGAAATATGGTGGAAAAGTGGTAATTAATACTCTACATTCATTTTTTACCAATTATTAAAAGAAAAAAAGAATCCCAACCAACTGGAAGGAATCCGTAACAATTATCCTACACAAAAAAAGGAGACAAAGCAGATATAAAAAACTACCGTCCTGTAGCACTCCTTAATATAATGTATAAACTCCTAACAAAAATTTTAACCAATATATTGACGACAAAATTCGACGATACCAGACGAAAGAATAACAAAATTTTAGACAGTGATTCACCACAAGTGACCATTTGACATAGAACGAGCAAATGAATACCACATACCTCTATATATAGCGTTCACAGATTTCGAAAAGGCTTTTGACAGTTTCGAACATGGGACAGTGAAAATTTCTTTGATTAATAGCAGAATTGACCACAGATATACAGACCTTATAGCCAATATACAGGATGTTTCATTAATAATTGTCCATATAGTAACTGGAGAAACCTTAGCACAAAATACGAAGATTTAACCTAAAACACTTAAATAAAATGTGGTTCCTTACTGAGTTACAAGGTGTTTTATCTAAAAATTTAAAAATTATTTTTGCTCAGCATTTTAAAACTATTTGACGTATCCTTTTCATACTTGACAGGAAGTATAGGTACTGTACAAACTACTAAATTATGTTAAACAAACGTTTCTGGCTATTACCAGAGGCGTACGACGGGGGAAAGTGAATGGTTGACCCTTTCCAAATTCTACTCCACTGGCGAAATTGCTATTTTAGTTAAATTTTTGGATTCTCCAATACTTTCTATGAAAATAATATACTCTTCATTCGTAAAAATAAAGTCATTAGTTTTCGAGATCTTTGAAGTTAAAAATGAAATGACAGGGTTATTTTGATCAGTGTATTGTATCGCTTCATTTTTAATTTCAAATATCTCGAAAATTAATCATTTTATCGTTACGAATGAAGAGTATATTATTTACATAAAAAGTATTGCAAAATCAAAAAATTACACTAAAATAGCAATTTTGTCAGTGGCGAAGAATTTGGGAAGGGTCAACCAGCCACTATCCCCTGCCGTACGCCTCTGGTAGTAGCTAGAAACGTTTATTTATCTTAATTTAGTAGGGTGTACAGTACCTACACTTTCTGCCAAGTATGATAAGTATACGCTAAATAGTTTTAAAGTACTGGGTACAAATAATTTTTAAATTTTAATTATAAATCATATCGTAAATTACTCAAAATAACTGTGCCGTTTCATATTTAACTTCAAATATCTCGAATACTAATGACTTTATCGTTACCAATGAAAAGTTTATTATTTACGTAGAAAGTATTGGAACATCTAAAAATCGCACTAAAATAGTAATTCCTCCAGTGGCGTAGAATTTGAGAAGGGTTAAACATTTACCATCCCTTTCGTACGCCTCTGGTAGTAGCTAGAAACGTTTGTTTATCATAATTTAGTAGGGAGTCTAGTAGTCGCACGTTTTGCTAAGTATGAAAAGGATACTTCGAATAGTTTTAAAATGCCGGTTATATACTAAATTATAAAACTTAACAAGGAAAACCAAACAGCAGAGATCAAGTGACAAATTATGATAGCATGGGAGGCATTTGGTAGCTACATATATAAAAACAAAAGATATCCACAACATCTTAAGACCACGGTATACAATCAAAGCGCACTCCCTGTTCTCACTTACGGTTCCCAAACGTGGACGTTTACGAAAGCAAACATGGACAAAATCATAAAAACGCAAAGAGCAATGAAGAGACAAATACATATTATAAGACTAATGAATAAAAAGAAGAACGGGGATAAGAGAAAAACAAGAGTGAGGGATGTTAGACAAGAAGTTGCAAAATTGAAATGGACATTTGGCGGACACAATATAAGACAAATTGGAGAACATGGGAATATAGACGAGGCAGAGGAAAGCCCCAAATGAGATGAGCAGATGATATCAAGAAGCACGTGGGCTCTAGGTGAATGACTGTAACGACAGACAGAGAAGAATGGAAAATGATTGGGGAGGCCTATATTCAAAGATGGACCGAAGAAGACTAATTAGAAAGATAGATAGATAGTAGAGCAGCATTTTCAATCCAGCTGGATTTTTGCAAGATTGGCCTAAATCCAGCTGGATCCAACGCGGATCCAGCAAAGTGTCGCATGAAAATAAAAACACGATTTTAATGTTTTTTTGTCTGTATTTTAAATTTGTAAACAACAGAAACATGAATTATTTAGTTTTTTGGAAGTGAGACCTTAAAAAATATATTTTATCTATCGTCTAACCTACTTCACACAGAACTGCACACATAGCCGGCTGCGAAGAAAGCCCTTTCAGCCTCTATGCTGGTCGGTTTTAAGGTCATCAAATAGTCATAGACCACGGACAAATGATCGCCTTTCACTCACTGTCTCATAAACAGCCATTTCCTTTTCCAAAATATTTTCGTAATCTTTCAGAGAACCAGTTTTTTTGGTTATAAAATTTTTCTCTTTCTCGTTTCAATAAAATCTCAAGTTCTTGTTCCAAATTAAACTTCACGGGCTCCGGGTTAGTTGGCACATCTTCTTCCATTATGTCCTCTTGCACTGGTTCCACAATCACTTGTTTATTTATACGACAACAAATTTTTCATCTCTTGTCGCATTGCATTCTTTTTCGGCATGGGGTTAATGTAGTTATAATTTCAGAGAGGCGCCGTTCCGCGATTACTGGCTAGAGGAAGTCTCGAGTACTGGCTATTTAGTTTGTCTATGACAAATTTCATGGTTGTGTCGGCCGTTATCAAAGTGGACTCTCTTGTCCAAAGAGCTTCTACAGCCAGTTTCACCGGTTAAAGAGTGGCGATCAAGTCATTGATTGTTGACCACTCGCCAGAAGAGAATCATCATCATCATACAACCTCTTCTGTCCACTGCTGGACATAGGTCTCTCCCATTCTTCGCCACTCTTCACGGTTCTGTGCTTCTTGTTGCCATTTCTTGGATATTCGTTTAATGTCGTCCATCCAGCGTGTTGGTGGTCGTCCTCTGCTGCGTTTGTCTTCTCTTGGGCGCCAGTCAATTAGTTTTCTGGTCCATCGTGAGTCTTTCAGTCGCGCTATGTGACCTGCCCAATTCCATTTCAGCTTGGCTATACGTTCAACGACATCAGTGATACCTGTTCTTTTCCTTAAGTCTTGGTTCCTTATTTTGTCTTTTTTTGTCACGCCGAGAATCGATCTTTCCATGCGCCTTTGTGCCACTCGCATTTTTAGTGCTGTTGTTTTTGTGAGCGTGAGAGTTTCTGCTCCGTATGTCATAATAGGAAGAACACATTGGTCAAATGTCTTCCGTTTCATAGCTGTCGGGATGTTGCTCTTAAAGATGTCTCTTAGTGATCCATACGCCGCCCAAGCAAGTGTTATTCGTCGTTGAAATTCGCAGGTCTGATTGTCCTTGCCTATTCTGACTTCATGACCGAGATATATGTACTTTTCTGTCAATTCTACCACTTGATTTTGGATGGTTAGGTGTTCGCTGGGAACTAAATTTGTCATAAATTTGGTCTTACTGATGTTCATTTTTAGACCTATTGTTGAAGACACGTTTTCTAATTCTAGTAGCATTTGTTGTGCTTCACCCAGATCTTCGGTAATAAGTACTATATCGTCGGCAAAACGCAGATGATTGAGCATTTCTCCATCTATCTTTATTCCTCTATTTTCCCACTTTAGCATTTTAAAGGCGTATTCGAGGACCGCTATAAATAATTTAGGTGAGAGAGTGTCGCCCTGTCTCACACCTCGCTTGATATGAATTTCTCTGGTAGTATCATGTAGTTTTACACGCATTGTGGCGTTTTGGTATAATGTTTGCACTAACTTTGTAAACCGGTAATCTATTCTACTATTGTTCAGAGCAGTTATAATGCTGTCTAATTCCACAGTGTCGAAGGCTTTGTGAAAGTCTACGAAGATAAGTACCAGTGGTTTGTTATATTCTATCGACTTTTCTATTAAGGTTTTTACTGTTTGTAGGTGATCGTTCGTTCCGAATTTTGAGCGGAATCCAGCTTGTTCTCGGGGTTGGTAGAAATCTAACTTTTTTTCTAGTCTTGTCGTAATTATTCGGGTAAACATTTTATAGATGTGGTTCAATAAGCTGATTGGTCTATAGTTTTCTAGGTGCGCCTTGTCTCCTTTCTTGTGTAGTAAAATTGTTACTGCATTGTTCCATGTTTCCGGTATGCAACAATCTGTTAGACAAAGGTTAAACAAAATTTTTATTTGGTTGAGAAGGACACGTCCACCCATCTTTATAGCTTCTATTACGACTCCATCTTCTCCTGGCGCTTTGTTGTTTTTCATCCTTTTCATTGCGTCCTGGATTTCGCTTAGTGTGATCTCTGGCATGAGCTCTGAACCCTGGTTGATAACTTTGCGTGATGCAGCGGCTTCTAAATTCTTTTGGTCTTCTCTTTGGCTTGTATATAGTTCTTGATAGAAGTCTTCAACTATGTGTAGTAGTTCTTCTCTATTTGATGTGGGGACTCCTTCTTTGTTCTTTAGTTTGTGTATTTCGCATTTTCCATTGTTTAGCCGCCTTCTCAGGACTTTCAGACTTTTATTCTCTTCTATAGTCCGCTGGACTTTTTCATTCTTAAATTTCCTTAAATCTTTCCTTATAGCTTTTGATACTTCTTTGTTTATTTTTCGCAGTTCTTCTTCGTCAGTGCTTTCGTTTTCTTTGATTCTTCTTCTAGTTTCCATTAGTTGCTTTGTTTCAATGGTTATTTTTTCGTCTTGGCTTCTTTTAGGACAGCATTTTACTTGAGCCTCTCGAATAGCTTCTACGATATTTTCGTTTAGGGCATCTACATTATTCATGCATTCATTTTGTTGTAGGATTTTATTGATATTGCCTTGGTATTCATTTAAAGTCGTTGGGTCAATCCATATTGGGTTGGCTTTCTTCCTAATCATTTTGGATCTTTCTGTTATTAAGTCTAATTTTAGTTTGGCTCTTACCATTCTATGATCGCTGCCTGTGGTAAAGCTATTAAGGACTGTGACATCGTTGAATATATATTTTTTGTCACTGATTATGTAGTCTATCTCGTTTCTGGTCTTACCATCTGGGCTTTTCCACGTCCATCTTCTGTGATCTTTTTTAGAGAAGAAACTATTCATCTGGTAAAGATTTTGTTGTAATAGAAATTCTAGTAGTGTTTGGCCACGCTCGTTTCTGCCTTTGGATCCAAATTTACCTAGTGCTGTTTCCTGTTCATCCTGCTTTAGACCGATCTTTGCGTTAAAGTCGCCGCATATAATCGTGTAATGTGTTGGTGTTTCTTTCAGTGCCGTTGAGATGTCATCGTAGAAGTCTTCAATCTCCTCATCCGGATGGTTCGTTGTTGGTGCGTATACCTGAATAATCTTTATTTTATACCTTCGGTTTAGCTTTACGATTAAATAGGCTACTCTTGTGGATATACTTCTTGTAATCACTATGTCATTTGCAAGTCTTTTGTGTATAAAGAATCCAACTCCCCCGACTGATTCGGTTTCACTACCTATACTATAAAATATATGCCCTGATTTTAGTGTTGTCAGGTTTTCTCCATGTCGTCTTACTTCACTGACTCCAATGATATCCCAGAAGAGAATATTATCACCGAATCAATGTCTATCAACGCTTTATCTATGTAAACTTTTAGGCTGTAGAAACTTTCCAGCATACTGAACTACATACTGCTAGCGCGATAGAATGGCAAGTTACCGACTAACGGCTTTGAATATAGAGGCTAATGAAGACATTAAGTAGCTTTTATCGAATTTGGCTCGTTTGCGGATCCGCGTGCTGGATGCAGCACGGTTTGCTGGATCCAGCTGGATTGCTGGATGCTGGATCCAGCAATTGCAATCGCTAATAGATAGTATACGATATCCAATATTATTTAAGCTGAAAGAAGTTCAGTAAAGAGATATTAAAAAATACAGACAATGACAGACTTTAATTGGGTACAATAAAGCGCACACCATAGAAGGATAAATTGAAGCACCAAATGAAGTTATTAATGGGACCACATTAGATCAATATCTACGACCAAAAGAACGAAGACTGGCAATGGATGACAGAAAAAATTCAGACATATATTATGGATGAAAAATAACGTTCTAATTATTGTAATGGAAAAGAGTCGAAACACTGAAAGCACTAAAAATTGCAACATACTAGAAAAACATATAAAAAAGGATTCGAAGAAAAAAAAGAGAAATATAACTAAGGGAAATCCATTAAAAAATAAATAGATTAGTAGAAAAATGTTAATATATATTTAGTTCTTCATTCTTCATAACTTTATCGATTCTATTTCATGGGATGAAACCTCAGTTTGAATTCAATATACAATATAACATATTTTGAATTAAAATTGTGGTTTAATTCTATTAAAAAGAGTCGATATCATAGAAATATATCAAGATCCTTTAGTTTTTGTTTTAAATCACTATGTTCATTTTTTACTGCATACTTAAAGTATTTGAGGTTTTAAAATTTCAGTTACCAGCCTTCCAAAATTAAATTTACGAATAGTATCAGAGAGCTTGTAACAACTCCAAATATTTCTGGTAGCTTGTATTATATCCATTCTACTTATATATTTTTTGTTTGAAAGAGAGTTGAAAGATTTATTCTCGTAGGAAGAAGTTAACACTATGCGCAAACGACAGCTATCCGCTGTGCTAAAAAGTAAACACGCAGTCATAAGAACACAAGAACTTAAGAAGTAGCATTCCCCGACTTAAAGTAAACATAAATAATAGTTTTTAAATGAGACAGGACGTTTCACACGACGCGCGTGTGTGTGGCAAGACACATGATGGGATGCTCACGTCGAGTGACGAATTGCTCCTACCAAAGGGAATCGGTTGGTATTATGAGGATGCCTTGCGAGCTTACATGACACATTTCACAACATCAATGTGTTAGGAAGTCACTAACGATCCCCTTTACCATTTAAACACTAAATTTATATGTTACACTGAAAACTTCATGGACGTCAAATGGTTACGGCTTCTTAATTAGATTTAAGGTAGCATCTGGTAAAAACTATAAAGTGTAATGAAAATAAACAGATAAGATAACCAAAAAACGAAAATCTTCAATCTGTATGATCTTAAAAAACAATTTAAACAAGTTCGGTCACATCGTCTTCTGTAACTAAAAAATTAAAAATATATAAATATATGTATAAAAAATAGCTATTTGTATAACAAGGGAGGAAAGTGCTACTTTTCTTCCCGAGAATGAAGTTTACTGCCCGACGCGTAGCGGAGGGCAGTAACCATTCAAGGGAGGAAAAGGCACTTTACTCCCATGTTATACATATGGTTTCTCCACCTTCCTCAAATAACAAGTAATTTTTTTATTTTTACCTAATTTATTTATGTAACTAACCAACAAAATTTATTAGAACTAAAGGTCGCCTCATATTATAATGCACGTCGCGTTTTCGGCACGTAGCGTTTCGTTTGCGAAAAATATAATTTAATGGTTTTTAAATTGAACCATTCATATTGTGCGTATAAGACACGTAACGTAGCGTATAAGACACGTTACGTCTGCGTTCGGTTCATTCGAAAACAATATTTTTCGGATGTTGACAGCTACGGGTCGTTTTCCCCTCGTTGTTTATTTAGGTATTTCTTTGAATTTGATACAGAGTATTTAGACCGGTCAGTATCGTCGCCCTCGCTAGCGAAATTATTCCTATTCGATTTTTTGCACAAATTTACTCAAAGAGAGGTTCTTATAACATATCCACAGGGTGCCAGACGGTGCCGTGGTCGAAAAATTGTTTAAACAATCTTTTTTAAACAAATTCACAAAAATATTTTTTCATTCGAGCAATATTTTTTTTAGATAATTTGGGTAATTCTGAGCAAAAAAGGTTTCTTGTCATTTTTCTCTAAAATTGCGAAAATGGCTAATTTCAAGGCTTAATAACTCGATTAAAAATTATTATTATGAATTTCAATAAGTGACCAAATCAAGTTTCAAACAACTTCTTCAAGGTCCTGAAGAGATTTTTGTCATTATTTTATTACAAAGCTGTTATTTTTAACTATTAACAATTACCGCTATAGTCCAACTGTATCGTCGCCCTCGTTAGCGAAATTAGATTTTTTTGCACAAACTTACTCAAAAAGAGGTCCTTATAACACATCAACAGGGTTCCGGGCGGTGCCGCGGTCTAAAAATTGTTTAAACAATTTTTGTTAAACAAATTCACAAAAATAATTTTTTATTAATAATTTAATTAAACCCAAATTAATAATAATTTGAGTTATTCTGGGCAAAAAAGGTCTCTTGTGATTTTTCTCTAAAATTGATTGTTGTCGAGTTATATGGCCATTTCCGCATTTTTGCAAGATACGTTTTTTGCTAAGAATAACCCAAATTATCTAAAAAAAAAAATCGTTCCTAATGAAAAAATTATTTTTGTGAATTTGTTTAATAAGAATTGTTAAAACAATTTTTTGACAAGGGCACCGCCCGGCACCCTGTGGATGTGTTTGTTATAAGGACTCTTTTTGAGTAAGTTTCTGCAAAAAAATGGAATCGGAATAGTTTCGCTAACGGGTGCAACGATATAGTTGGACTATAGCGCTAATTGTTAATAACTAAAAATAACAGCTTTGTAGTAAAATAATGACAAAAATCTCTTTGGGACCTTGAAGAAGGGGTTTAAAACTTGATTTGGTCACTTATTGAAATTCATAATAATACTTTTAACCGAGTTATTAAGCCTTGAAAATGGCCTTTTCGCATTTTTCAAATTTTTAATCGCATGTAACTCGACAACAATCAATTTTAGAGAAAAATGACAAGAGACCTTTTTTGCCCAGAATGACCCAGTTTATCTAAAAAAATATTGCTCGAAATGAAAAAAATATTTTTGTGAATTTGTTTAAAAAAAATGTTTAAACAATTTTTCGACCACGGTACCGCCCGGCACCCTGTGGATATGTTATAAGGACTTCTTTTTGAGTAAGTTTGTTTAAAAATGTCGAATCGGAATAATTTCGCTAGCCGGGGCGACGATACTGTCCGGTCTAATTTAAAATGTAGTTTTCGAGGCAATTTGTCATGTAAACATGTGTTGTAACAATAAACACATCTGCACCGCACCAAACTGAAACCAACGTAAACGTTCTATGTATGATAATGTGAATGGGCAGTCCGATTGCCGGTCTGCAAACGCTACGTGCCGAAAACGCGACGTTCATTATAATATGACGCGACCTTAAAACTAACAAGTAGGTACAATATAACTGTCAACTGTCAAATATAAGTAAAATTATTAATATAAACATTGTTAAATCAAAATAACAATTTACTGTTTTTTACCAATCTGCAAAATACAGGGTGTTTTATAAATAAACGTTAAAATGTATAGATACGTAATAGAAAATAGATATTATACAGGGCGTCAACAAGTTATATTTCATGAATGAAATACCATGACGTCACTTTTACTTTTCCTCCCTAGGGAGGAAAAATACAACTTTCCTCCCTACAATCAGGTCCGGAAATGTATACTTTCGGTAGAGGTAGGTGGAAAAAATAATATCTATCTATCTAATCAGCCCTAAACATCCATCCTCTTCCTTCTTCCATGCCTCTCTATCTTGGGCAATTTGCATCCAATTTTACCCAGTGTGTTTTTTCAGGTCATCCGACTATAGCATATGTGGCCTTCCCCTTTTTCGTTTGTGGTTCCACGGTCTCCAATGTATAATCATCTTAGTCCATCTTTCATCCTTCTGGCGTAGGGTGTGTCCGGCGAACTTCCATTTAAGCTTTGCTACTTGGGTAGAGACATCTTTCACTTTTGCTTTGTTACGGATGCATTCGTTTCTTTTCCTGTCTGATAGTTTAATGTTCAGCATTGGTCTTTCCATGAAACTTTCTGTCTTTGCTATTTTTTCCATATTTTCTTTTGTAAACGTCCATGTCTGAGAGCCATATATTAGAATAGGTAGTATACATTGATGGAATACTCTTGTTTTTAGGTATTGCGGGTATTTTCGGTTCTTTAGAATATAAGACAGTTTTCCGAATCATGCCCAGGCCAATATTATTCTTCTTTTTATTTCTTCGGTTTCATTTTCTTTATTTAATCTAGTGATTTATCCTAGATGTATATACTGTTTTACTTGTTCTATTCTTGTTTGTGTCACTGTAATTATTAGTTCTTCTTGTTGATTAGTCATGGTTTTTGTTTTACTGTAATTCATCTTCAGTCCTATCTTTGTCGATTCTCTATCTAGTTCTTCCATCATTCTTTGTAATTGTTCACTTCTTTCTGGTATGAATACAATATCATCAGCATGTCGTAAGTGATTCAGATATTGCCCGTTTATGTTTATACCCAAGCCATTCCAGTGTAGTTGTTTGAATACATCTTCTAGCGCTTGGTTGAATAGCTTGAATGGTTGAATGGCGAGATGGTATCTCCTTGTCTTACTCCTCGGTTTATTTTAATAGGCTCCGTTTGTTTCATTAGCTTAATAGTTGTTGTTGCCTTATCATATATATTTGTAATTAAGTCGGTATATCTGTAGTCTATTCTGCTGTTTTGTAGGGAATTCTTTACTGCCCAGTGTTCACAATATCAAATGCTTTTTTGAAGTCAATAAATGCCATGTATAGCGGGATATGATATTCGTTAGCTTTTTCGATTAATATCTTCATCGTTAAAAGGTGGTCACTTGTACTGAAGCTCTTTCTAAATCCGGCTTGTTCTCTTGCCTGGTATCCATCTAATTTAGTTGTTAATCTGTTTGTTAATATCTTGGTTAATAGTTTCTACATCACATTTAGTAAAGTTATGGATCTGTAATTCTTTAGATCCTTTTTATAATAAAAAAATAATAATATACTCCCTGTAATTCTTCTTCTTCATTTGCCATGCTCGATTATCGAGCGTTGGCTATCAAATTGGCTATAGTAATTTTGTTGACGGTAGCTCGGAAAAGGGATGCAGAGGATCTGTTAAACCATTCTCTTAGGTTTTTAAGCCATGACGTTCTTCTTCGACCTGGCCCTCTTCTTCCGTCTATAAGGGTAGCACATTTAAGTATTTAAATTAATATAAAACTATTAAATTCAATAGAAATTTTAATCAAATAATTATTTAAATATAAATGAATAAAGACGTGAGGTTTATAACGTTACAAAGTTAAAAAATACGTTAAAAATTACGAAAAATGTCACAATCATATCAATAGGAGCATCCAAAAACATCCAGTCTCAACCCAAAGACCTTCATCATACATCAGCTTTGTTTCTTACATTAAAGATGCCGATGAGAAAATCGACGACAAAATACTAAAATTAAAGTGCAATGAAGGCAATATTTACCCCATCCTCGAATAAAACCTTTCATCTCTTGTCTGATCAGGCAGATAACATTCCAAATGAATGTCCCCAATATTACACCAGCCAAACTAATCGTAGAATCCAAAAACTGGATTTATGAACATTCCATTTCAGTTCTCAATTTCGATTAAATTTCTGCTTAGAGCTGAAAACTTTAGAATCATAGCAATCATACAAACCATGAATTTTTGGAGAAGTCATGGAGATTGGAAAACGACCGAATTGTCTCAAAAAAAGAAATAACTGCATCCGGTTGCCATCGGTATGGAGATCTCTTCCAAAGGAAACATCGTCCGCTCCAAACAGTTCTTCTTCTTCTTCTTATGCAATCCACTAATGGATGTTCGCGATCACGTTTGACCATTTTTCTCTATCCCTTGCAGTATGTATTAGGTCTCCTATGTTTCTTAGTCCTGTCCATTGTTTGACATTACGGAGCCATGACATTTTCTTCCTGCCTACTCCCCTTCTTCCTTCGATCTTTCCTTCAATTAAGGTTTGCAGAAACTGGTATCTTTCGTTTCTAATTAGGTGCCCCAGGTATGCCGTTTTTCTCTGTGTAATTGTGCATAGCAGTTGTCGTTCTGTACCAATTCTTCTCAGGATTTCTTCATTTGTTATTCGTGCGGTTCAGGGAACTTTAAGGATTCGTCGATAAATCCACATCTCAAAGGCCTCTAGCTTATTCATTGTGTTTATTTTTAAAGTCCATCCTTCCATGCCATATAGGAGCACCGACCATATATAGCATTTCGTGAATCTTAGTCTTAGGTTCAGGTCAAAGTCAGAGTTCGTAAAGACGTTTCTGAATTTCATGAATGCACTTCTGGCCCTTTCTATCCGACATTTCCTTTCCATATCCGACATCCAGTCCTCATATAGCCAGGTTCCCAGGTACTTAAATTTTCTTAAGCGCTCTACATCTTGGTTGTTTTATGCTAGTCTTGCATTTTAATGTTGAAATAATTGACGGCTGATTATAAGGAACTTCGTCTTTTTTATGTTGATGCTAAGTCCCACGTTCTCGCTATGTTCTCCAATTTTATTAAGAAGGTTTTGAGGTCTTCTATATTGTCTGCTATTAAGACCGAATCATCCGCATATCGTATATTATTGACCCAGGTACCATTTACTTTGATGCCGCTTTCGCATTCCTCAAGAGCTTCCTGGAAGATACTTTCTGAATATAGATTGAACAGTAGTGGGGAGAGAATGCATCCCTGTCTTACACCTCTGAGAATTTTTTGAGCTTGCGTTGTTTCATTATCCACCTTGACGACAGCTGTTTGATTCCAGTAAAGATCTTCTATGCAGTGAATGTCTTTTTGATCTGTCGAGTTGTTTTAGTATATGTACGAGTTTATGATGTTGCACTCGATCGAAGGCTTTTTCATAATCTATAAAGCACATCATTACATCTTTCCTTTGATCGTAGTAGTTCTGAGCTAGCACTTGGTTTGCAACTAGTGCTTCCCTGGTACCCAGGCCTTTTCGAAATCCAAATTGTGAGCAACCAATAACCTTATCGCATTTTGTGGAGATTCTATAGTGAAGAACTTTGAGGAATATTTTTAAGGCTCATCAGACTTATCAGTCGGTGGTCTTGACACTTTGTTGCGTTGTTCTTTTTTGGCAAAGGGATAAAGGTAGATACAAACCATTGGACAGGGAATTTTCCTTTTTTATAGATTTGGTAGGAATTATTTGTCCTAGTAATTTCTTCAATTGTGATCTCGGGACAGTGTAGTGATAAAAACGATAAAAGCATAAGCATATTAGGGAAAGTCTAGGGGTCGCACTAATTGGCACTAAAATGAGAGAGCATAGGTTAAGGTTCTTCTTCTTGATGTGCCTATCTGCGACGAATATTGGCGATCATCATTGTAATCTTTATCTTGTCTGCAACAGTGCGGAAAAGCTACACAGATATTATGTTAAGCCAGGGTCTGATGTTCGTTAACCAGAATGTTCTTTTTCTTCCTGGACCTCGCCATCGAAATACTTTTCCTTCATTGTAGGATGGTTTGTAGTAGGGCATATCTGAATTACCTTTCGAGCTTTGATGATGGTAAGTACTCCTTGTTTCTTCTTCTTTTTTCTGAGGGCCTTCTCATTTGCGGTTAGTCCACGAAATTTGAAGTATTCTCTCTGAAGAAGAAGACGTAGCATCGCAGCATTCTCACTTTTATGCCAAGAGAGAGGTAAATATGTATATACACTGTTATTAGGCGTCAACGCCCTTCCGGTAGGGATCTATGGAGGAGTATCACCAAGCTACAAGCCCTTATCCCTTGCCGTACCGCTCCTCCATAGGCCGATCAGATACCTAGCTTATTCGAAACCAAGCCGTAGATTCTATATAGAATTTTATACTTCGACGTTGGCCTTTTTATTTTTCAATGTCCGGGCCGGGAATCGAACTTCGATCGAAAATCCACTAGAGTTGCCGATCGTGCGCCTCAGCCTACTAAGCCATCTGACCGAGCCCAAGAGAGAGGTTATGGCTCTTGAAGAAGGCCTCCTTTCTGTTGAAGATGAATCCAGATTTCACGATGAGCGCTCATATCTCTTGGTTGTTGGTCCATTCTTCATTTATTATGGTGCCAAGGTAATTGTAATGCTCTTTCTACAGGGTTTGGTGGATGTAGAGTTAACCTTCTCTTATCTTTTTCTTGTAAATTATCATAAGCCTTGTCTTCTTTACGTTTATATTTAGTCTATACTCTTGACTATAATATGTGATTTTGTTGATAAGTACTTGCAGGACTTACCTTGTAGGTTATCCGCAAACACTATCGTGTCATCTGAATACCTGATGTTGTTTATGTAGTACCTATTTAGTAGAACACCTTTTCAGTGCAAAGCTTCGATAACTCGATAGGTTAAAATGGTTTAGTCATGTTCAACGTCGAGACATTAATCACCCAATACAAAGAATTGGCGACCTGCTGGTTCATGCATGGAGTAGGAGGGAAATACCAAAGAAGACCTAGGGAGACGCTTAGATAGGACATGTCGTTAAAGGGGATTGATATTGATATAATCCATGATGATAGAAACTGATGGAGAAATGTAATTAGGGAAGCCGACCCTGCATAGGAGTAAAGGCAAAGAAACTGATGATGAAAAATAAAGTCGTACCTTCGATAGTTTCACACATTACTGATGAAAAGAAAAGAATAAAAACTCGTTGAAATAGAGTTAGAATAGTAAACTAACGATGTTAAAGTGAACGGTAAACCAATTAATATTAACCACGGAACTTTATGTACCTGTAATCTTAATATTGACTATATTATTCTAATTTTGTTTTATTTGGAGCTTGTTTCGTCTGTGCTCCAGTCATTAAGGTACTAGTACACTTTAGAAGATCAAAAATAATCATTTTTTTCAAGAATTTTTTTCTCAGAACCTTTATTAAAAATGAACATAAAACTTTTTATATATTAATATCTAACCCTTAGAGAATACAAAAAATGTATCTTTTTTCATTTATGCACGTACACTAATATTGTCGAGGGCGCAAAAGTCGAGGCCTCGAAAATTGATGGCGGACAGTTAATCTCAGGATTGGGATATCTGAAACAAAAAAATCGTACTGGATTTGAAAAAGGAAGGTTTCTTACGTGACAATTTACCACAATTTGACCAAAAAATAAAAAATAAATATTTTTTAACTATGAAAAACTGAAAGAAAACGGGCGATTTTTTCACAAAAATTTTTCGAACTTCCGTAAAATCTTTGTTTTGCAAAATTTTTCACTAACGGTGGTAAATTGTCACGTAAGAAACCTTCCTTTTTCAAATACCGTACAATTTTTTTGCTTCAGAGATCCCAATCCTGAGATTAACTGTCCGCCATCGGAAGTACTTTTTTTCAAGGCCTCGACTTTGGTGCCCTCTACAATATTAGTGTATGTGCATAAATGAAAAAAGATATACTTTTTGTATTCTCTAAGAGTTAGGCATTAATATGTAAAAAGTTTTATGTTCATTTCTAATAAATTTTCTGAGAAAAAAAATCTTGAAAAAATGCTTATTTTTGGTCTTCTAAAGTGTACTAGTACCTTAATATCTCCATAACCAATAAAAACGATTAACGCGAACGGCAGCCGTTAAAATATCTCTATAAGCCATAAAGTCAATAAAGATGAGAATCTTAGGCGGTAGTAATGAGGTACGTTGTAGTTTCTCGCCCCACGCATCATCTCAGAAGTTGTTTATACATCCTATATTTGGTTCCTATAGCGCCATGCATATATTTTTTTATAATTTGGACATAATATTATGACCTATTAATATTAATATTTTTTGGTTAGTAAGATACTGCTTTTGAAATTATATTTAATCCGTTCTACTGAAAGTGGTTATAATTATTAATCTTTATTCTATGCTGATACTATTGTTGATACTATTTATGCTGATAATTATGAAACAAAAAATAAAAAAATACAAAAAGAAAAGCATGAGAATTTGATGATTGTAACCATAATATATCACAATGCTGGAAATGAGATAAGTTCCTGCAATTCTTGAAGGTCTACCTGAAACTTACTGATCCATTCTTTCACGGTTTTTGCTGTAAATTTTAAAGAACCGCTTGGATTGACATGAAATTTGGCACACGCATAGCTAACACGTCAAATAAAAAAAGTGATATGGTGCCGATGTGTGCTTTTGCCCTGGGGGTGAGTTTCACCCCATCTCGGGGGTGAAAAAATATATGTCCAAGATAAGTCCAGAAATGGATAAAATGACTAATTTTAAGCAACTTTTGTTCTATAGAGGTTTTTCACCAAATCAATACTTTTCGAGTTATTTGCAAGTGAATATGTTCATTTTTCAACAAAATAACCACGTTTTTAGACGGTTTTTCGCAAATAAGTCAAAACGTAAGCAATTTGCCGAAAAAAATATTCTTAGCAAAACTATAGCCTATAAAAAAAGTGAAAAAAACGGTGTAATATTAGGTCTCTATACCTAGCAAAAACAGAGTTATAGCTAATGAAAAATAGGTTCACATTTGAAAAATTCCAAATAGAATAATTCAATGTGAAATATCCAAATAACAAAGAAGCATTCTTGGGGAAAACACATTACAACTTTTTTAAAGTGTTTTAAAAAAGCTTTATTTCTGTTTTTATAAAAAATGTCTAGCATCAAATGTAAGCAAGTCACGGTCAAAATAAAGTTGGTCCCATTTGTTTTGGCAAAAAAAAAATCAGGAAGATCACCCCCAATTAATAACTTCAATTAAATTAATCGTTACCGCTTCACAACTTACTTTACTTATGTTGTGTTTAATATGATCTGTAAGTTTCATCGATTCAAAGGGCTTATTTTTGAAAAAATTTGGTTTTAAAGCCAAATTTTTAAAATTTTTAATTTTGAAAAAAATGCTTTTTATCAAAATAACTTAAACATTGTAAGAGATACCAAAAATTTTAAACAATTAAAAAGTCGGCTTTACTTTTCTGAATATTTTATATTTTTTATTTTTCTGTAAGACAAAGATTGGTGCTTCCAAATTTGCATACACTCGTGATAAGTGACTCGTTCAAGCCCTTTTAACTGCAGCTCTGTCAAAAATAAGGACTTTGAACCGATGAAACTTACAGATCATATGACCAATACATACGAGAGTAAAAAACTTGTGAAGTTGTAACAATTAAGTTCATTTTAAATGCTAATTAGGGGTTGATTTTCCCGATTTCTTACCAAAAAAAGGGACCAACTTTATTTTGAGCGTAACTTGTTTACTTTTGATGCTAAAAAATTAAAAAAAAAATAAAAATAAGCATTTTTTAAACACTATAAAAAAATGAATGACTTTTCCCCAAAAAGTGCTTCGTTTTTTGGTTATGGCACGTTAAAATATTCAATTTGGAATTTGATGAATATGAACCTATTTTTCATTAGCTATAACTCTGCTTCTACTAGGTATAGTGACCTAATATATACACCATGTTTTTCACTTTTTTACGTACTATATTTTTGATAGGAATTTTTGTTCGATAAAATACTTACTTTTTGAGTTATTTGCGAAAAACCGTCTGAAAACGTGGTTATTTTGTACAAAAATTAACATATTCACTCGCAAATAACTCGAAAAGTATTAACTTAATGAAAAAACTTTATGGACCAAAAGTTGCCTAGAATTAGTCATTTTATCCATTTCCGGACTTATTTCGAACATATATTTTTCACCCTCAAAAGGGGGTGAAACTCACCCCTAGGGCAAAAGCACACATCGGCACAATATCACTTTTTTTCTTTGACTTGTTAGCTATATGTATGCCAAATTTCATGTCAATCCAAGCGGTTGTTTAAAATTTAGAGGTTTTGCAATATTTTACCTTTAAAGAACGTACCTATTACGACAAAGACATTGGCATTCAAATAACCAAAATTAGATCTAATTTTCAGGAAGTAATAACAATTTTGTCATTTTATTCAATCGCATTTATGATAAAGAAAAAGTACCCCAAGACTCGCTAGAATCCATATTCATCCCACTACCGAGAAAACCAAACCAACAACACTACATATAACAAGTTCCGTGTGATGAGCCTTATGAGTCATGCACTAAAAGTCGTACAAAATCGAAGCTATAAAAAGTGTGAAACAATCATCAGTGTGGATTCACAGCCGGTAGAGGAACAGGGAACCAGAGAACGAAGCCCTGTTCAGTTTACTAGTTCTGGTCCAAAAATGCTCCGACCAACAGAAAAATATATGTAGATATGATATGCTTCACAGACTTCGAAAAAGCATTTAATAGAGTACGGCGTGGCCTACTATTAGAACATTTGCAAGACGTCATTCTAGATGTGAAGGGCATCAAACTACTGACGGAGGAAACTACTGACGTAAACAAAAGAGAAATGTCCCAGATCTAAACTATAAATCTGAAAATTCTAGTGGATCCACTTCCTGGTAACATCCTTAATCTCTTCTTCTTCTTGTAGTTCCTTCTCCTAACGAAGGTTGGCTATCATCACAGCTATCCGTACCTTATTGGCGGCTGCTCTGAAAAGATCTACTGAGCTGCAACTATACCACTCTCTTAAGTTTCTCAGCCACAAAATTCTTTTTCTACCTATGGATATTTTCCCCTTAATTCTTCCCTGCATTATGAGCCTTAATATCTCATATTTCGCACCTCTAGTAATGTGGCATAAATATTCCAGCTTTCTTGTTTTGATGTTCTTTATCACCTCGCAATCATTTTGTATCCTTCTTAACACTTCTGCATTCGTAACTCATTGGATCCATGGTATTTTCAAAATCCTTCTATAGCACCACATCTCAAATGCTTCCAACTTCGTTATGTTGTCTACTTTTAATGTCCAACTTTCCATTCCATACAACAAAGTCGAGAACACGTAGCATCTTAAGGCTCTTATTCTCAGCTCCAGAGGTAGGTCTCGATTAACAAACATTTTTTTCATTTTTATAAATGCGTTTCTTGGAATTTCGATGCGTGTCCTGATCTCTCTACCTTGGTGATTGTTATCTGTTACCCAACCCAGGTTCTGGATAGGATACTGAAAGAAGAAGAAGAGGGGAGAAATTTATGTAATAAAAGAGAATCACCAGTTTTCTTCCCCTTTCCGAGAAAATCTAGAAAAGTCACTTTAGATATTACACAATCACCAAAGTCTTGGTGTTAGGAACTGGTAGGTAGGAAGAAAAGCATACAGAAATTTTCTACATAGCATAATTCGATCCCTATACTTAGGGATAGGAATAGCTTATTGTCCCTTTTATTTATAAAACTAATACCTAATATGTCAAACAAAATAGAAGTTCATATAATATAATTTATGTACTTAATTAAAATCATATAAATACCTTCTTTAATCAGATACTACCACGTTATATATCATTGCAATTATCATTTTAATTTTATTACAGATAACGAAGTTGAAGATTGACAGCAACCCATTTGCCAAAGGTTTTAGGGATTCATCTAGACTCACCGAATTTGAAAGGTATGCATCTTATTAATATTTATTAGTAACATTATGCACGAACGGATTTATAAGAGGGTAAACAGGTAGAGATATACTCGTAGGTTTTTATAAGCTTCAAAAGATATGAGTCAATGAAGCAATAAATCTACCAATTTTTGTGGTTGGATGGATCTGAATCAAACTTGTTGCATTCGATTCGTAAGAGCATCAGGAAATTTTGTGAACTAAGGTGATGATGGCAAAATGAAAATTGCACTATTGAACAAGGAAAGTGCATTTTCCAACATGCATTTCGATGTAATGAAACATAATAAATTCTTTTTTGTGATTCGGAAATAATTGACGGAAATGAATTTGGAGGTTTTTGCAATCTCTGAATTCAAATATCTTATATGCGATAGTTTCAGGGGCACCCATTGCTTAGGATGGGCCTGGTTTGGAGTTTTAGGAAATTCAAAATCAGCGCAAACTCATTATTCGTGAGGCTTTTTCCCGGGAGGGGCGGGGGGAAAACAAGATTTTGCGTAAAATTTTCATGAAAATCCTAGAGATGAGTTCCGACTGGGCACCAAGTGCATCGCAGATCATTGCCGACAAGATATTCGTAATCAGAGACGCTTAAAACTGGAGAGTAAAGACTTGGTATTGATTTTGTACCGAATTTTCACAAAACTCCAGGAGATGAGGCTCGTGCTGGGCACCAGGTGCTTTTGCGACTGTCACCGCCATAATATTCGCGTTCAGCGATCCAAAAACCTCCGAGTATCGAGTTAATACTGACATTGTATCAAATTTCTACAAATCTTGTCGATGATCCGAGGCTTGTCCTTGTCACCAGGTGCCTCGAAAAATATCTCCGTCATGATGTTCGTATTCAGCGACCCCAAAAATACCGTAGTAGTAATATTGAACTTATTTCAATTATTTCAGAATTACAAATTTTTTATTTTTCCCCACCTCGAAATGATTGGAAAATGCATTTTTCTTGTTTAATAATCCAATTTTCATCTCACATCATCACTTTAGTTTTCCTATTACTCTTACGAATCGAATGCAAAAAATATCATTAAAATTCATCCAACTGCAAAAAATTGATGTTTTGGGTTTTTCACTGCTTCCTTGCCCCGTCTAAACGGTTCTGGAACTAGGTGTTCTTATTATCGGATTATACACATTTTTCACTACATTCCCTATATTGTCAAGTAGGTTGAAATTTTGTATGTGCATAAAATAGATACTTGCAAAAGTGACTAAAAACATATTTACAATAAATTAACGCAATAAAATAAACTCAACAGATAAAATTGTCTTTTGGTTTCCTCTTGTAATTTATTGTTATTCTCCATCAGCCTCTCAATAATAATTATTATTTTGCTAAGTTTCCTTCGTTTTCATCTTTGTCTCTTTCTTGTCTGTATTTTTTGTCTTATTGTTATTTTAGTTGTTGATATTGTTTTTATTTTTTTTTTGTTTTTGTTCTTGTTTATTTTGCTTATTCCCAAAGAGGAAATAATAAAACTCGACGACTTGGTAGAGCGTATGATACTATATAAGTGTTGATATACGCGTAAGATATTATAAGATGGGGAACCAGCATGTGTTGACAAAAAAACATGGCGCTCAACAAGACGCATTTATGTCCACAATAGTCACTGACATATATCATCCAATCTTCGCTTGTCCACTGCTGGACCTAGACATCCCTCATAATTTTCCATCTGTTTTAGTGCCAAATATAGCACGCTTTATCGCCTTTTGAGCTACACGAATCTTTTGCAATGTTCTCCTTGTCATGGTCAACGTTTCTGCTCCCTAAATCAACAATGGCAAAACACACTAATTAAAGGTTTTCTTTGACGACATGTTGTCTCCCCAAAAAGAAAAATGCAAGAGAATGCGCCTATTACCGCACCATCACCTTGATGTTCCATATGCTGAAGTTGCTACTGAAAGTCATCCATAACCGAATATATGTATCATAAACTGGACATAGACATTAATGATACGCAATTTGGGTTTCGCAAAGACCTAGGAACGCGTGAAGCTCTTATCTCACTTAATATCCTAATACAAAGGTGCCTAGATGTCAATCAAGATATATATGTCTGTTTTATTGATTATATAAAAGCTTTCGATAAAGTACGACATGAACAATTATTATTAACGAATGTCCTGAAATTAAAGAAGATAGACTACAATGACCTCAGGATCATATCTAATTTATACTATAAGCAGCGAGCAAAAGTACGTGTTAACGAACAGTTGTCAGAGGAAATTTAAATTAGACGTGGGATGAGACAGGGATGCGTATTGTCGCCAGTTCTCTTTAATGCCTACAATGCCTTGAGGGTGAACCAGCTGGAATAAAGGTGAACGGAGTTCCCATTAACAACATCAGATATGCGGATGACACTGTCATCTTAGCCGAAAAGATTGAAGATCTTCAGATACTGGTGAACAAAATAGCGATGTATAGCCAAGAATACGGTCTAACAATGAACATCAAGAAGTAAAATTTATGAGAATATCTTAAACTCAAAGAAATAACGAGAATCTCCTCATAAACGGAACCAACGTCGAACGAGTAGACCAATATCTTGGAACAATGATCAACTCCACAAATGATTACTTCCAGGAGATTAAAATTAGAATAGAAAAGACTAGAGCGAATTTTAACAAAATGAGAAAAGTGCTCTGTACAAGAGATCTAAGGTTGGAGCTAAGAGTAAGGTTGGCTAGACGCTACGTTTTCTCAACTCTCTTTTACGGAATGGAAGTTTGGACCTTGAATGCGGCATCAATGAAAAAACTGGAATCATTCGAGATGTGGGTATATAGAAGAATTCTAAAAATGTCATGGGCAGAACACGTCACAAACAAAGAGGTTCTTAGAAAGATGAATAAAGAAATGTAAGTCTTAAATACAATCAAAACCAGAAAATTTGAATATCTTGGACATATTACACGTGGAGAGAAATACAACTTGCTCCAACTCATTATGCAGGGAAAGATTCAAGCAACAAGAAGCATAGGGAGACGCAGAATATCGTGGCTGCTCAACCTGAGAGAATGGTACCGACGTACATCAAACGAACTTCTCAGAGCAGCCGTCTCCAAAGTCCGAATAGCTATGATGATTGCCGACCTCCGTCGCGGAGATGGCACTTGAAGAAGAAGAAGGTATGTCGAACGATCTTGAAATGCGGCACCACTTGCCGAAGGCTGCCCAAGTCAGTCTTATACAATGGAGAAGTTCAGCAGTTTGGTTGTCTTCTCCTATGCGAATCTCGTGACCGTATTTATAGACTCATGGATCTTGTTCCTATGCATATATGAGAATGATATACAAATATGATACTTTAAGGCTTATAATAAGGTAAACGGTTCGACCCCAAGCAAACGGGAAAGACAAAATCCATTTTCGAGGATAGAGAATGTGCCTTAAAGAAAAGAATGGCATATTCATATTCATAGAAACATTTTTCTTCTACATAATAAAGTCAATCATGAGATTCAGATTAGTTATGACAAATCCAAACTTAAGAGAAGAGGTCAGACGACTATGCATCGTGTCAGAGAAAGATCGACCTAGAATACCAGAGCTAACAAAAATACCGCTAGCGGCAAGCTCAGAGACAGAAAACGCAAAGAGATAACGAAGACATGCGATGCCACCGTATACCTCCACGAAGCAAAAAAGTCCAGGATAACTAAGCAGACTCGACAACAGACCCAGGACACAAACCATATAAAACCATCGGGATGCAAGCCAAATTAACACGCACCCGACCATTAAAACCATTAAAACCAATAAAACTAGGCCATAGAGATACTAATCGACGCAGAAAAAGCTGATCTCCTAGCCGGTGCAGAACTGCTGGAGACATAGATCCTCCAACATAGCAAGTCATCTTACAACAGTCCTATATTAATGGTGATGAATCTTCGTATTTCGAGGTAGACTACAGAAATGTCAACAATGTAACAGTTGATGAGACATTAATGATGCCAATCAATGGCCACACTATCAAGAAGATGCGCATATCCACAATTTTTTCAACGCTGAGTCCGAACAGAGGCTTCTGTTAGATACCACTGCGCACCCAGAATCCATGTCGTCGATAGCTTTTCATCATAGCAGCAATCCAGATGGTTCGTCGTTCGAATATAGATACATTCATCAATATATAAATTTTTTTCTAATTTAAACGACTGGTTATAGATGAGAAAACCAAAGCTATACCAATAAACAAACAACAGAGGAGTTCGCCAGAGAGACGGTATTTCACCAAAGCTATTCACACTGAAACTTGAAGCCGTGTTCAAAGACATTAACTGGGTAAAGGAATTAATATTAATGGAAGAAAACTGAGTCATTTGAGATATGCTGATAACATTGGAAACCATCAAGACACGAAAGCTTCAATACCTGGGGCATGTTATGCGTAATGAGAGATATGACATACTTCAATTAATTATACAGGGGAAAATCCAGGGCAAGAGAGGTGTAGAAAGGAGAAGAATCTCATGGTTGCGTAACTTGAGGGAATGGTACGGATGCACATCAACCGAAATATTTAGAGCAGCAGCATCTAAGATCAGAATAGCCATGACAAAGAAGAAGAAAAAGATGACATTGTAATATTTGCTACAAGTTTCGAAGAATTACAGACCATGATGACGGCGATGACGCAACTATTTCAAGCTTCGGAAAAAGTAGGTCTTAAGATGAACTTGGAAAAAACAAAAATAATGACGAATACACCGAACATCAGAAAAATAAGGTTGAATAACATACATTTAAAAACAGTAAGCGAATACATCTACCTGGGACAGATAATGAAAGTTAACAAAGAAAATCAAGTTGCCGAAATTACCAGAAAAATAAGGTTAGCGTGGGCAGGATTTGAAAAACTGAGTTGGATCTTGAAAAACACTAAAATAGAACCAGAGTTTACGATTAGTGAATCCTCCTTATACTTACGTATGGTTCACAGACGGGGACACTCACCAAGGCCAATATAGATAAAATAGTAAAGGCACAAAGAGCGATGGAAAGATCAGTGCTCGCGGTAAGACTTATAGACAAAAAAAACAAATACCTAAATGGATCAGAAGCAAAACCAAAGTAAAAGACACGCAGGAGAACACGCTGCCAAATTAAAATGGAGCATCGCACGACACAATGCCCGACTGAAGGATAAAAGATGGAATGACGAAATACAACAATGGAGACCGTGGTTAGGAAATAGAAGCAGAGGAATGCCGCAAATGAAATGGGCTGATGACATAAAACACGGGATTGAATTGGGGGAGGCCTATGTCCAAAGTTGGATTACTGAAGGCTGAAGAAGAATATGACTGGTTTTTGATTTCCGTTTGTTTAAATTTTTCTAAGCTTATTGGACATTTCTCTGCTTTATATTTTAAAACCCTGCCCTGAATGAACGACGGGCGCTAATGTCCCAAAAAAGTTAAATTATTGACAAGCTTTTATATTGAATGAATCGATTAGTTCTCCCTAGTCAATCCTGAGTGAAAGGCATTGATTTCGGATTAAAAAAAATTAGTTGCGGTTGAGACGTGTAAATGACGGTAGTTTTTTTAATTAGCTACTTTGGCATGCTTGCTTTTTTAAATGTTTTATGAATCATTTTCACATGTCGGCGTAAAACGTCAAATTAGGTTCCATATGGCATTGTCAACGCCTTTTAAAAATAGTCTCGGATTATTACAACTGGAGTTGTAAAAAAAATACTAATAAAACAAAAACTCGGCAGAATGTGAAGCATATGAGAAAGAGTTCTCATAATAGGTATAACAGTTTTCCAATAAATACATACTAACCTTTACTGTTCCAAGACGTATTAGGACAAAACCTACAAGATAAATATTTTGATAAGGGATTAAATCACAATTATTGCTGGCGCCATGGGTTACAACGGTCTTCTTTATTTATATGGACAAGTTTTTAACACGAATTTTTTGGATAACATTTGATCCGGATATCGATCAGATTGTTATAAACAAATAACTTGCAGAATTACATAACAACTATTTTTCACAAAAAAACATTTTTTTGTATTTTTGGGTCATTCTAAGCAAAAAATGTTCTATTTTCATAGGATGCATAGTTTTCGAGGTAAACGCGGTTGAACTTTCAAAAAATCGAAAAATTGCAATTTTTGAACCCGAATAACTTTTGATTAAAAAATAAAATAGCAATTCTGCTTACCGCATTTGAAAGATCAAGTCAAATTATACCGGTTTGCAGTATTTGCATTGCTAATTTTTTTTATTATTAATTTAACAAGTAGCGTTTGAGCGTTTTGACGCGTGCCCAATGCATGCGTTTTAACGCATGCTATGTATGTAGATTTTGCCTGTGTGCAGGTGCTTGCACTTATAAGTATAACTACTCGTTCAATTTTAAATGAGAGATGCATTGAAAACATCACTCAAGCACTATGGGTTTATAGCTTTGTTTAATAGTAAAAAAATTTATTTTTTAGCAATAAAAATAATCAATATGGGTATAATGGACTTGATTGCTATTTTATTTTTTAATCAAAAGTTATTCGGATTCAAAAATTGCAATTTTGCAAAAAAATTGCAATGACCCAAAAAGTACAAAAAGAAATGTTTTGTTTTGCGAAAAATCGCTGTTATGTAATTCTGCAAGTTCTTTGTTTATGACAATCTTATCGACATCCGGATCAACTGTTACCCAAAAAATTTGTGTTCTACGGGTCAAAATACATAAAAAAATTTGGGTAAGTCCATCTAAATAAAGAAAGCCGCTGCCGCTGGCGACAGCACTAAATTGTCTGTATTTATAAAAGGAAGAATTTACTGGATCAAATTAGTGGACGCATATTGTTAAACTTTGGACGCAGAAGGGTAGATGATGGTTTTAATTAAAAGTATATTTTATTCTTGGCTTGAGGTTTCGATTTCCAATCCAGAAATCGTTTTCATTGTGAATGAGCTTAACTTATAAATGTTTATAAATTATGTGTAGGTGGTAACTCTGATTTGAAAGTTGCCTTAATTCACATTTATATTTTATAGCCATTAGCCAAGTTTTCACGTTAAATTTCTATCGGGTATTATAGCTTATGTAGCAATCAAGCAATATTATTTAGCCCAGCTTGAAAGACTGGTACACCCCTTGAGAATGAGATTCGTGTGATACGAATTCATTGGTGCAAGGAGGATTAACTCATGTGAGCTGGAATCAATCCACCATGCCCCAATACACTCCATGCCCCAGTACACATTATACCTTAATATCTCTTGCAGGATAAATCTCTCTTGCATTCTACTCTTGTAATGATTAGAATGAGATATCCAACGAATCAAGTATCCAATGGAAAATAGCAATAAATAAGAAAATACTCAAGTGGTTATCTTCACCGCTTCACTTCATGATGGAATTTCTCCACACTGCCCCAATACTTTCCATGCCCCAGTACACATTACACCTACCCTAATATCTCTTGCAGGATCGTGTTTGGTGGTTTTCTAGCTCGGCGAATGTTGTTCTAGCTTTTTCCGTTATCATATCTAGTACCCTCATGTGTTTTAGGTCTGGATCTATCTGATGACCTTTGTAGCTTCTCTAAGGCAATTGTTGTGTGATGAATGAATCTTCTTTCTGTTGCTATGAGTTGTATGTCCCCATGAAAGAGATGTATATGTAATTATTGATAGTATGATGCTATTTACTATTCTTTATTTTGTTTTCATAGCTTATTTGCTTCTTCTTCCCGTGAATTCTCTTATTGCGGCTCGGGCAATTGCTGTTTTCTGGACTGTCGGATTAACATGTGATGTGAATGTTAGACCTTGGTCCATTGTTACTCCTAGGTATTTGGCTTCCCTTTGCCATTAAATGGCTCTGTCTTGCACTGTTAGCTCTTTTTCTGAGTTATGACTTCTCTTTTTGACGATAACCGCTTGAGTATTTTCTGAATTTATTGAGAATTTCCATTGGATGCTTAATTCTTTGAATATCTTATTCTACTCATTTTCCCTTCTCTGAACCGCCAGTCGCTTAGGTACAAGGAGATGAGTTTCGTCCCCCGCTATATCTATTATCTCCATATTTGGGTAATATCAAATATTGATATTGTTTTGTGCTTATTGTAGTTAATTATATTATTGGGCATTTGTATGCCCAAAAAAGCTTAGACTTTCTAGAACTAGTGTTTTTTCTTTGAGATCGCAGACCTAACTAGCGAAGGAGTTTACTTATCAGACCATCAGATATTTTAAATTCATGTGGATTACAAATTATTTCTCAAATTTTTGTGATATCTGTAGTCCAGAAAGCCACTGCGCATCCGCTAGGAAAATAAATATTCTAATTCGGATTTTTTGCACAATCTTATTCAAAAAGGACTCCTTTTAACAAATTTGCATGTTGTCAGGACCAAAAGGTGGTCAAAAATTTTTTAAACGTTTTTTCCTAAAATTATTTTTTTTGCATAAAAAAAATTTTTTTTTAGGTTTTTCGGATCATTCCAAACAGAAAAGGTTTTTAGTGACTTTTCTCTAAAAATTAGAGTTTTTGACATATAAGCGATTAAAAATTGAAAAATTGCGAAATCGGCCATTTTTAACTCTCAAAACCTATGTGAAAAACTGAAAATTTTAATGTTACCAAGGTAGGTAGATATTCTTTAAACATCGATTGATGAAATCCCGAAGAGTTTTTTGCAATACAATATTCAAAAATCCTTCGTTTTTTAATTGCTAATCAAGCGTGCGCGACACTATTTTCCACCGACAGTATGTTGCAAATGAAGGGAATAAATTCGTTATTTCGTAAACCGGCGACTTTAAGGAAAAATCCCGAAACAGGTCGATTTTTATTTTTAAGTTATGATATTGTGGCATATATGGTATACTAGTGACGTCATCCATCTGGGCGTGATGACGTAATCGATGATTTTTAAATGAGAATAGGGGTCGTGTGGTAGCTCATTTGAAAGGTTCTTCAATTCTCTATTCAGTAATGTAAACATTTACATAATTATTTATACAGGGTGTCCTTCTACTTCTTTTTTTGTCAAATAATTTAATTTAATAAAAAATTTTTGGACACCCTGTATAAATAATTATGTAAATGTTTATATTACTAAATAGAGGATTGAAGAACCTTTGACCTTTGAAGAGGATGACGTCACTAGTATACCATATATGCCACAATATCATAACTTGAAAATAAAATCGACCTGTTTCGGGATTTTTACTTAAAGTTGCCGGTTTACGAAATAACGAATTTATTCCTTTCATTTGCACCATACTGTCGCCGCGCGCCGGTGGAAAATAGTGTCGCGCACGCTTGATTAGCAATTAAAAAACGAAGGAGTTTTGAATATTGTATTGCAAAAAACTCTTCGGGATTTCATCAATCGATGTTTAAAGAATATCTACCTACCTTGGCAACATTAAAATTTTCAGTTTTTCACATAGTTTTTGAGGGTTAAAAATGGCCGATTTCGCAATTTTTCAATTTTTAATCGCTTATATGTCAAAAACTATCATTTTTAGAGAAAAGTCACTACAGACCTTTTCTGTTTGGAATGATCCAAAAAACCTAAAAAAACTATTTTCCATGCAAAAAAAAATAATTTTAGGAAAAAAACAAAAAAAAACGTTTAAAAAAGTTTTGACCACCTTTTGGTCCTGGCAACATGCAAATTTGTTAAAAGGAGTCCTTTTTGAGTAAGGTTGTGCAAAAAATCCGAATTAGAATATTTTTCCTAGCGGATGCGCAGTGGCTTTCTGGACTAATGTGATTATTTAAAATTCTAAGAGAGAAATTATTATATTTTACTATATTATAATGCTAATACACACGTTTATACTTACACATTGGAGAAAATCTGCCAAATGTTCGTCGTCGATAGCAACCAGGAATTTGAATGGATAGATTGACAAGTTTACACAAAAATTAAATAATCTTGTAATTTAAATATTTAATTTAGATATGATTGAAAGAAAACTATGCAAAATATTGACAACAACTGCTATTTCACTTGCAAATACCAAAATCAGAAGGTCTTCAAAAGGAGTAACTTTGAATTTTTTAGTCCAGCGAATAAAAATATTATACATAATAAAAACGGTGTAACATCTTCACAAAATGTGGAAATATGAAGAAATATTTCAAACATAATGTATAATTCAAAGTTTTATCTTCGAAAAAATAAACTTTTATGAGACCTATTTTCTGTTTACCTCTACGTGGTTTCTATTATTTGCAAACCATACGAATGTTGTATGAAAGAAGATTAAAGAAGATATCTAACATTTGCGTCTCACTACCCGTCTATACAACGTGATAAAATTCCAACGAAAAGTAGGTCTCGATACTCAGATAGGAGAAAAACTAATACAAAGGAATTTGGTCGTGAAACGAAAACAAGAGGTGTATTATATTTCAATTTGTTCAGAAACCAATCAGCCAGCCATAAACACTCTTATTAGTTTTATTCTTATTAGAAATCATCAGAGATTTTATATATGGGTATCTCTGAATAAACTAAAATAAACTGAGCCCATTAGTATCGAATCACGACTAACAAATAAATATGGATGCCGTAGCGACATCTGCTTAAAACAATTCAAAGTTTTATTTTAGTTTGTTCAGAGATATCCATATATACAATCTCTGATGATTTCTAATAAGAATAAAACTAGTAAGATTGTTTATGGCACCCTCTTAACAAATTGAAATATAATACACCTATTGTTTTAGTTTTAACACGACATTCTTTTCAAAAATATACTTCCTGGGGATTTTTCTGAAAAAATGTCTAAAATAAAATAAAAATTCCATTTTATTCAGTTGCAATGCGAAGGCAAAACAATCCTATCTTTCACTTAAAATACGGAGCGCAGTCCAGCCCTCTGAATCGACGATTTTCGACTCTTGTTGGAGTCTCATCGGAGAGAATGTAGGCCTGCTTCTCCATACTTTAAGTGATCAACACCGAGAGTTCATCCCCCACACCACAACTGACGTGAATGGACTAGGTGACTAGCGTCATCTGGCAATTGAAATATGACGTAGTTTTTAATCCTAATACCAATATTAATAATATTTGAAAAATACCAAAATATTACTAAAAGATTTTTAAATTGAACACTTATGGTCCATTTTCTTGGTAACACCTCCATGGCTTCTAAAATTTGCAAGCCAGGTGGATGCTGAAGCGAAAAAGACAAGAGGGAATTCAAAAAACTTACAATTCACGACCCCGTCATTACTTCTTTGAGTAACTTAGGTCCATTTTATTGGTCGTTACCTCTTTGAGTAACTTAGGTTGGAATTTACCAGCTGAATAGACGGGGTCGTGAATTGTAAGTTTTTTGAATTCCCTCTTGTCTTCTTCGCTTCAGCATCCATCTGGCTTGCAAATTTTAGAAGCCATGGAGGTGTTACCAAGAAAATGGACCAATAAGTTTTCAATTTAAAAATCTTTTAGTAATTTTTTAATATATTTCAAATATTAATAACATTGCTATTAGAATTGAAAACTACTTCATCTTTATATCTAAAATAATCTAAAATTATCATTTTTATCATAATCTAGGCTGTCTATTTGGCATTAATTTTCACTCGTTTTTTTTTTCAATTTACCTTTCGTCACTTCTCTTTCAATCCCTTGGTGTGTTTCCCGTGATTCTGCTTAGTATTCAGATTTCAGTTGTCTCTAGAATCCTTTTTGTTTTGGATTTATCAAATCTGGCTCTGTTAATGTCCGCATTGCAGTAGAAAAATCATCTTTTACAACTTATTTACATTTTTTTTGTGTTTTGAAACACGAGAACGTCTTTGTCTTTTGTTATTTTGATGACCACTGCTGTTACTGTATCCGTTAGTTCATCTGTGTAATTATTATGTAAAGTAAAATATGTCAAAAAATAATAACTATCATGTAATAGACAAATAAAACGCATTTAAATCTTCTGATATCTTTGTAAATCATTTGTTTAAAATATTGTTCATATACTGCTATTAGTATGTCTGGGACATAAATATTTAGTATCATATATTTATGTTTTTTATCTTTTTATTATTTCTATTGTTAAATTTGTAATAACCGTTACCAGTTTTTGTGATTACAGGGAAACAATGGAGTCTATGCTAGCGGAGCAGCATTATTTCCGCTCACCTCTTCGTCCGTTTGCAGACATGGACACCCACAACAACAATCTATCCCTAGAAGAAAAAGCTATCCTTGCAGCTCGGTCTCAGCTGTTTCTAAGAGCAGCTGCAGCTGCAGGCCCTTACGGTCCGCTAATGGGGGGACTATACTCGGGTGCTGGAGGATCACAAAGCAATCCTGTACCTCCAGGAATCCTATGGAACCAGTGGGCTTGCCTTGGCCCTTCACTGCTAGCAGCTCAGCACCAGCATCAACTCGCAGTAGCTGCTGCAGGTAGTTCCCAGCTGCAGTCGCCGTTGGCGAGACCACTAGCTCAACATAGGTTTTCTCCTTACACTCCCCCGCAAAGGTCATCTCCCGATACTAGTCTACGGGACGATAGAGACTCCCCCAGTAGCCCATTATAAAGATATTTGTGATATCAACTTTTTTAAATTATTTATGGTAAATGTACTAGTTATTGGTTGGCTGATGTGATGGACTGTAGGTAAAAAGCAATTTATTTTTGAAGGTAACATGTCTAAATCTTTACCAAGTATTACAAAAGTTCCTAAATTTTCTTTAATTAAGTTTTAGCTCTCATAAAAGTTATGTGATGCTGAGTAAATTAAAATAAACTTTTTTTAAACTATAAAAAATTATTCTGTGTCTCTAATGATGTATAATATTGTTATAATTATTTTATCGCCAATAAATTACGTACTACATACTCTAGAATAATAATAAATTTTGTTAACGATATAAAAATAAGTATCATTTGAAAATGGTAAAAAGTGAAAAAAAAAATTAGTTTCACCATGGCACCCATTGTAAAAGGAAGAAAATACATATATAACAAAAATGAATAAAAAAACAATTTATTGGTGATCAGAGGTAGTGAAACGAAAGCAAGTGCAAAAAACAATTTATAACGATTTCCAACAAAACTATAAGTCGTTCAATATAAAAAAGTCCAATAAAAAAGTATCGAAAAACACCCTAATTATTCAATCGAAAATTCTCACTTCAAAATATCTGCTTTTTTTAGTCGGTATGCTTTTTGTTATCTGAAATTACTATTTTCTGATGGTGAAAAAAATATACATGGATATGGAAAGAAAACTCGAATTCGAAATTGTCCATAAATTTACTATAAAGCCATGAACTAAAAAATTGCAAATCGAAATGTACAACTATAATTAACAACCAAATAAATAAAGTTAATAGTTTAAAATAGGGATGGAAAAAACCTACCGGTTATAATCTAAAACCGGTTTTTTACTAAGCAATAATCGGTTTTACCGGTTGTTTTTTTGTCCCGGTTATAACCGGTTTTTTCATTTTAAAGTAATAACCGGTAAAACACCGGATAAGTGGAAAAAATAATGAATTCAGAAAAAAATGGAAAATTTTTACTTCTACACGCCGAATGAGAAATTTTAAGCTGACCGAAACCGATTTGACAAAATTGATGACTGATTTCTATACTGATATGGGTTGACATCGATTAGAATGGAGTATCGCAAATTAAAGCTCAGTGTAAATGTATCCTATTGGGTATTAGCTATTGACTAAAAACCGAAAACCGGTTTTTGGAATAACCGGTTTTATTGACCGGTTATAACCGCCAGGTTAAATCGTATTTGAAAAAATCGGTTATTTCAAAAACCGGTGTTTTGTCAACAACCGCCATCCCTAGTTTAAAAGACTTCTACAATATTTTGGGAAAGTTGTAGGATCATTTTGAAAAGACATGGGTAAGTATTCATAGAGGAGTGGGAAATGGGTTAGGATGGTCAGGGCTTCACTCCCTGTTGATTATTTCGTAACAGCTGCAAAAACCATTTATCAGTATTCGAGATACAGAGCAGAAAACAACATCGGTTATAAAAATACACGTACAGGCTGAGTTACGATTCAATTTTTCCTATTTTAAAGAAAGTTTTGGAATCCACACAATAGTATGTATGTATGTTTGTTTGTTTATTTTTCACAAACAAATTTAGTTAATATTGAGAGTATGGATGAATCTGTTCAGATAAGCAAATAAATAAAATAAATAAGCAGCCTTTTTATTAAAAGCTATTGAAAAAAGAATCGTTTAAGTGTGGTCTGTGAAGAAAAGGATCGGCAATAAATAAATATATTTTGTTTGCACTGTCAGAAAGTAGAGTTAAACAAAAAGCGCACCGACTTAAAAAAAAGCAAATATTTTGACGTGAGAATTTTCGATATTACATCAAAATAAGCAGAAAAAATAAATATTTTAAATAAAAAAATTACAGTGTTTTTGGGACATAAAAGGCAAGGTTTTCAACATATTTCCTTGAATACATTTGATGGAAGATAAAAATAAAAAAACCAAAATTTGATTATTTGAATTTTTCGTAAATATAAATGTTGAGGTTATTTGAAAAAAGTATGAATACATAAGCTTTAGATCTTTTTATTACCCATAAATTTGCTATTTAACATTTTTTTATTGATCCCACTTGTATTAATTGTAGTTTTGCCGGAAATTTTTCCCCTTAATAATTCACCCCCTACCACTTACATCCAGATCACCTACAAATAATTTTTTCATTAAATTTTGTTGTATTTTTTTGCTTTTGCAATAGGTTACACTATGTTATTATTTTTTGGTCATAAAAATGATCGGTTCTGGCATAGGCAAATGAAAGTAATGAATAATAATGGAACAATTAGCAAAATTTATAAATATTTAAATTTTATTCAGTGAAGTTTTCGGTATAAAATGTTTTTTATTAATTAGAAATCGATAGAAAGTAATTAAAAGCTTTGGCGCTTAGTGGATTCGCATACTCCTTTTTTATGCAACGGATGCAGCCATTATAATAATTTCCTCCCATAAAATTTATCACATTTTTTAATTCGCTATCATAATCTCATAAACTCATTATAACCTAGTGATGGTTAACGTGACGATTTTTAAATCACAACGTGACTAGTGACTGTGATTTCCGAATAACCAACTAACGACACTAGTTGGTTTGATTTATACTAATAAAAATACGATATGAAAAATAAAGTAATCCATTTAAGGCACTATAAAACTTTTTTGACAAAGGTTGCTCTTTATATAACTCTCTAAAAATAACTCTCGAACCACACTTAAATTTTTTTATAATCTTTTAAGAATATCTTTATGAAAGAAAAACATTATCAATAAATTAATGACATTATTTTCCACAGATGTTAGGCACCGTTCCCCAAATTACGTTCACCAAGAATATCATAATGTTTATTAAATAAACACGTTTTGTGAAATTGATTTTTGATATATCTGGTCACTGGTCACGTGGTCACGGTTATCGAAGTTGGCAAAGAACGGTAGTTATCGGTGATTTCTAAATCACGGTGATTGAGTCATCTTCAGTGAAATCACGTCAAATTAATATTATGAGCCAAAACTTGTTTGGAATATTTCTTTATTTGCCCCTGATTTTGGCGAAACCCTTCTTCATCTCGGTAGATGAAGGTAGATTTGATATAATCCTTTACTTTTTTTTCTATTCGATCTTCTTTTGATTCGTTTACTTACCTTTTTGACTTAAACATGCCAAAAACAATCAGTATCAGAACCTTCTCATCATTGTCGTTATTGTCAAACAATAATTATTTGTTTTTTAGGGGATATTGCGGGTATTTTGAATTAAGCGGTATATATTGAGTAAAATACAATATTTTGAAAGAAGAAATAAGAAACAACACTGAACAAATTTCTATTTGTACCTACCATCTTACGATAATATATTTAGCTAATGGTTTCCCAAAATAAACTAGTAAAGCACTTCTAAATAATCCAAAATAGTACCTATATAGAATGCTAAAAAATAAATCAAACTAATCGTTAACGAAATTTATGTTTATTTTTGTATAAAAAATTTTGTTATGTTTTACATCTTTGTTTTCAAATTTAATTGTTAAATTTTAAGACTATTTTTGGATCAAAAAAAATCTTTATTAATTATTTATTACCATTTTAAATTGATTTTAAAAAAATCAATAAAAAAATACAACCTCAATACACAAATCACAAATTAATAGTGTTTCCAGTTTGTTGTCCTCGACCATATTACGCATATTTTTATCGCTCAAACAAAGCCATCTTGATGCTATCGGAAAATCCTTGTATTAATGATGTGATTTAGAGATAAGTTGGTTTCAAAAAAAAATCGATAAATACGTTGGTTTCCGGAGTTAGGTAGTTCGAGTCCGGATCCTGTTACACATTTAGACCAGGGCGCATTTGTAAAAATGTTAGTACATTTGGATGTTGAGAGGTGACTCATATTTTTTTGCAGAAATTGCTTGAAAATAACTCATATAATAATATTTGAGTTATTCTCCCACTCAAAAAGGTCCGGAACATTGTTTGATAATCAAAATGTCAAAAATTTAAGGAAAAATTATATTTTTTTCTTCGTTTTTTGATTATAACTTTAAAAGTATTCACTTCTGAGAAAAGTTGCACTGACATAAAAGTTTCATAATTAAATTTCCTATAATACAGGATTGGTTAAAAGTTTTTAAAATGGTCACCCTTGTTGCAAAATAGCAATAATTGCGAAAAAAACATAAAAAAACAAGTATTCGCATTTTACGTTTTTCAACCATTTATGCTACACTTAGAACCTTCATATTTTACCCAGAAAAACTTTATAATATATTAAAACAATACTGTAAATTTCATTAAGATCGATTTAATGGATTTTGCAAAATAAATTTTGCAATCTAAGTTTCGCAAAAAAATTCATTTTTTCAAGATGTTGCAGGACTGAAAATAAAGCAGGCAGCAAGTTGAATTTTTTTTTGCTTATAGAAGAATACTGTACCTTTCATTTGCAGTTTGCAAAATTAAAATTGGTTTACCAGCATGGTGTCAGCAATTTTTTTAAATAAACAATAATTTTTGGTGCTACGCGCAGGACATAGGATACGTTTGCTCTGATTGGGCATTTCAGTGACCTTTGATAATGATTGATAAATTTTAATTTTTAGTAAATTTCTACATAAATAAATAAATTTGTTTATTGCAAAATAAAAACACATACTTTGAAATAACACTTTTTTAGCAAAGACTTTCTTTGTTCATATATTTTAACTTAGAGAATAAAAGTTTATTATTTAAACATATGCGATTATTTGAACAATATTTTACAAATAATAATTCAATTATTTTGATTTTTGTGGAATTAAAATATTAAAATACAACAAAATATAGAGTAAGAAAATAATACATTAGATAAATATTGGAAGAAATTTTGGTGGAAATCAACAATTTTTGGTGAATCGAAAACGGCTGTCCTGCCCGTAGCATCAAAAATTAATGTTTCTTTAAAAAAATTCCTGGCGCTGTGGGAGTTAATCGAGTTAAGTTTTACAAATTGCAAATGAAAGGTACAGTATTCTTCTATAAGCAAAAAAGATCAACTTGTCTGCTCTTTTTTTTCAGTCCTTCAACATTTTGAAAAAATGAACTTTTTTGCGAAAGATGGATTGCAAATTTTTTTTTGCAAAATCTATTGAACCGATCTTAATGAAATTTACAGTATTGTTTTACCATAATATAAAGTTTTTATGGGTAAAACATAAAGGTTCTAAGTGTAGCATAAATGGTTGAAAAACGTAAAATGCGAATACTTGTATTTTTATGGTTTTTTCGCAATTATTGCTATTTTGCAACAAGGGTGACAATTTTTAAAACTTTTAATTAATCCTGTATTGTATAAAATTTGATTACGCAACTTTAATGTCACTGCAACTTTTCTCGGAAGTAAATACTTTTAAAGTTATAATCAAAAAACGAAGAAAAAAATTTTTCCTTCATTTTTTGACATTTTGATTATTTAAACAATGTTACGGACCTTTTTGAGTGGGAAGATAACTCAATTATTATTATATGAGTTATGTAATTCCAAGCAATTTCTGGAAAAAATATGAGTGGAAAACCCCTCAACGTCCATCTCAAAACAGATGCGCCCTGGAATAATTACCTTTTATTTTTATAATATATAAAGAAATTAGATACAGCAAAGTAAGAAATTTTTTCTACACCAGAAAATTGTACGTGGTACTATATAACATGTTTTATAAGAATCTAAATATGATGTTTGCTTCTTTTTTCCTATATTTTTTATCATCGTTATCAACGACGTTAGAGCTCTTCGTGAATCTTTGCCACGTTTACTCATGTCGGTACTGTGCCACTATTTCCCATTGAATCTCCTCCATTTTATCCAGATCATCTCTGATTGCATCTTTCCACCTCTATTGTGTCGTTCTACAGCTGTGCTAGGCCGTCCTATAGCTTTTCTTTTATCTGATATTTCCCAAAATACATTGTGTTTGTTCCTATCCCTTTTTCAGATGTCTAACTTACTCATCTTAGTCTATTGGCTTTAACGAAATACCCGATTTTCCTTTCCGAACAGACTATCTAGTTCTTAATTGTATCTGTGGCTCCATTAGTTTGTCGTACTATCTCTGCAAGAGCCATATACATATAACTCAAAGATTTTGCATAGCCTCACCTATTAATTTACTAATTTCAATTTTTTGTTAGAGTGCATATTTCAGTTCTATTATTTTTATTACGAATTAACCAGAATTTTAATTTAAAATAAGATTATTTTGACTTTCTTGATTCATTGACTTTCTTTGATTTCTTTTTTTTACTTATTTTTGACTTATTTCGACCTACACTTCGGAAATCGTTACCAAAATAAGAAATTAGATAAAACATGTGATATATGGGGAAAGGATTCAACTGGTCGTTGGCAAAAAATATTTGTATTATAAAATTGAAAACTACAGTTTAATAACTAAAATCTAAATTTTGGGTTCATATAGATAATCTAATTGTCTATCACTGAAGATACTTTCATCAGAATAGCCATGATGATTGCCAACCTCCGTCGCGGAGATGGCACGTGAAGAAGAAGAAGAAGATAATTTCTGAATATGACTGTTGACTTCTTTCGATGTGTTCAATCACAAATTAAATCCCTTAAGTCGTAACGCCACATTAAAATTAACTTCCAAATTTTACCTATATAATTCTAACAGATACCTATCTATGCTTTCATTTAATAACGAGGTTACTTACCTTCCTCTAAAACTAGATCTTTGACAACCAGTTAGACAAAGGTCTGAGTATACGGAAATCAGACGTTAGAAAAGCAATACAGCAACCCAAAAATAATAAAGCACCTGCACCAAATCAAAGAAGGATACCATATGATTAGTAGGAGTTACTGTTTATAATACAGTGGAACCTCGATAACTCGGATTAATTGGGACGGACGTCCGGAGAATAATAGTAAAAGTTAATAAAATACGGTATACTTACAGATAAACTGCGTTATAATTGAATAACACGAAATATACATATAAGCACAGTACACATATAAATTACGTATAGTTGTATAAAGTATAGAGCATTGTTCATTTCTTGGTAAAAAATTCTATTTAAAACTCTATAAAAAGTTATATTTTTCTTCCAATGCGTAACTGTAAGTAGATGTACCGACACCATATGATGCTGCAATTGTTTTTAAAGATTCGCCTTTATCAATCCTACCTAATGCTTCTAGTTTCTTTTCCATTGTCATTACAACATTTTTACGTTTTGTTGCCATTACGTAGACAAAAAAATACGCAAACACAAACTTATCTGAAGCACGATTACAGAACGGAAGCAAACAATACGACTATAATACTACACAATATAGATATTATGTTATTTAAGAACAGTGGAGACTAAGACCATTGTCTAAAAATTATTTTTTTAAATAGTCTTTTAGTCTTTTTTAAACAATGCTAAAACAGTTTGAAATAAATGTTGTTTCCGATAATCCGAGATAACGAACGTCGCTCTGCCGCCGTGTGCCATGAGTCATTTTTACTATCGTATAGTTGAAATTACACAAATACACATTACCTCTCAAATATTATATTATATTATATTATTGTTGAAATATTTGCCTGATGAAAATCGATCCGGGTTAGCCGGACTTCCGGGTTATCGGGGGCCAACTTATCGGGGTTCCACTGTAGTACCAAAGAAAAGCAGGCCCAGCAAATGCAGCGATTTTAGACTATTTACTTTGATGAGCCACAGGTACTTTTACGAATTATACAAAACGGAGTTTTTTTTCTGTGTGAATGTAGAATGGGTGATAAGATAAGAGGCACTATTTTGTTCTCATGTAAAGCGTTCTCTTACAAAAAACTGAGATCCGAAAGAACATTTATGTTTGTTTCATCGACTTCGGGCAGGCATACAGAGTACTACACGATACACTTTTCGATTGCCTGCGGGCAGCAGGACTTAACCACTACGATAGGAATAAGACTGCTAAAATACTTAGGTATGTTGACCTGAAACTATTTTCTTGTGGCATTGTTGTAATAAACTATTCTAAATGGGAAATAAGCCACAATTTAACTAAAACGATGATTTTATTAACGTTTCGACGCCCAAATCGGTTTTCGTTGTCAAAATACAAAAAATATTATTGGTTTAAAGAAAAATGTTGTTGCTTAGTAAAAAATTCTTCTAATAATTTATTTAATCTGACTCATTTATATCGGCATTTCAGACATATATTATAAATTTTAAAGTAGAATACTTTAAAATTATATTGCCAATATTTATGAGTTGCTTTCCTGGGACGACTTTACTGAAAGATAGTTCATTCGATTACATGAAATCAACCCCAACTCAAGAATATGTCACCGTTGCATTTGGTTGTCTTTTTAAAGACAGATCACATGCTATGATTTTTTTGTGACGGATATTCTTGAGTTTGGGGTTGATTTCATGTAATCGAATGAACTATCTTTCAGTAAAGTCGTCCCAGGAACCCATAAATATTGGCAATATCATTTTAAAGTTTTCTACTTTAAAATGTATAATATATTATGTCTGCATTGCCGATATAAATGAGTCAGATTAAATAAATAATTACAAGAATTTTTTACTAAGCAACAACATTTTTGTTTAATTTAGTAATATTTTGTATTTTTACAACGACATCCGATTTGGGCGTCGAAACATTAATAAAATCATCTTTTTAATTAAATTGTGGTTTATTTTCCATTTAGAATAGTTTAATACTTAGGTATATTACAATCAAGTGGCCTTTATCCAAAAATGGGATAAAAATCTGTATTTTTATGTCTTATAAAAGTCTCTAGTACCAATCCTAAGGGAGTTAGACAAAAATAAAGTTAATTTTTTTCGTTAATAAGTATATTTTACAGAAATTTAAAACTGTAGTTTTCAATGATTTATTTACGCCATTGATTTAATAAAGCGTGCTGTAAAACAACCCAAAATAGAAACGAAAAAAGGAAATGAATCCTATGTACAATATGTCTATAATTCTGTAAATAAATATAACTATTTATTTTAGATTAATGTAATTCATAAGCTTCATCATGTATTTCATCGTCCCGCACATTAAGCTTGAAAACGATCATTTATTTTATCTTGTTTGACGAACTTCCTTCCACAGAAAGGGACTCACAAGAACCGTTGAAAGATATGATGAGGCTGAGCTGGTGAGAGAATATACTTCCTCACCCCGGTGACATCTTTTTTTAAACTTCTCACTACTACTTTTTGCGTTTTAAAATAAATTTTCTAATTGTAGTAATAATTCATCCTGAATATCTGTTGTTAATAAAAAAAACAAATAATAAACGGTCATAATATTATTTTCACCACCCACTCTTCTCAATAATTTGCGCAATAAATAGTTATCACCTCTTATTTTTTAGTCTTTGTGTACAAAATTGTAAAACTGTAAACCTATGAACAAGATTAAAGGTAATTTTTAATTAACTAAACGTTTTTTATTTTTCCTGTGTTTATTCTATCATTGAACGGAGCTAGGACAAATAATCCCCGTACAAATATTCCCGGACAAAAATTCCCCACAAATTATCCCTGGACAAAAAATACCCGGACAAATAATCCCCGGACAAATGAACCCCACAAATTTTTTTGGACAAAATATCCCCACAAAAATTCCCGGGCAAAAAATCTCCAAGAAATATTTGCTGTCGAATAGTTCTCTAAAAGTTTTCCTGAAATTTTTAGTCCGTTCTTTAACGGTAAAATATTACAAAATCTCTAAATTTTAAAGAACCGCTTGGATTGACATGAAATTTGGCATACACATAGCTAACAAGTCAAAGAAAAAAAGTGATATTATGCCGATATGTGCTTTTACCCTGGGGGTGGTTTTCACCACCTCTTGGGGGTGAAAAAATATTCGCCCAAAAAAAGTCAGGAAATGGATAAACTGGCTAATTTTAAGTAACTTTTGTTCTATAGAGTGTTTTCACTAAGTCAATACTTTTCGAGTTATTTGACAGTGAATAAGTTAATTTTTTCAACAAAATAACCACGCCTTTAGACGGTTTTTCGCAAATAACTCAAATAGTAAGTATTTTGTTGAAAAAACATTTGTAGCAAAAATATAGCCAGTAAAAATTTTTAAAAAATGGTGTATATATCACATCTCTACACCTAGTAGAAGCAGAGTTATAGCTAATGAAAAATAGGTTGACATTCGTCAAATTCCAAATGGAATACTTTAACGTGAAATATCCAAAAATGAAGCACATTTCGGGGAAAACTCATTACAACTTATTTAAAGTGTTTAAAAAAAAAGCTTCATTTTTGTTTTATAAAAAAAATTTTTAGCATCAAAATTAAACAAGTTACGCTCAAAATAAAGTTGGTCCCTTTTGGTTTTGTTAAAAAAATCGAGAAAATCACCCCCTAATTAGTATCTTAAATGAACTTAATCGTTACGACTTCACAAGTTTCTTGACTTGTGTATATATTGTTTATATGATCTGTAAGTTTCATCGGTTCAAAGTCCTTATTATTGAAAGGGCTGTAGTTAAAATGGGTTGAACGAGTCACTGATCACGAATGTATGCAAATTTAGGAACACCAAATCTTAATCAATTTTTGTCTAACAGAAAAACAAAAAAATACATGATATTCAGAAAAGCAAATCTGACTTTTTTTGTTTTTCAAGATTTTTGGTATCTCGAACAATTTTTAAGTTATTTTGAAAAAAAGCATATTTTTCAAAATTTAAATTTTTAAAAATTTTATTTTGAAACCAAATTTTTTCAAAAATAAGCACTTTGAATCGATGAAATTTACAGATCATATAAACACAACATAAGTAAAATAATTTGTGAAGCGGTAACGATTAATTTCATTTGAGTTGCTAATTAGAGGGTAGTCTTCCCGATTTTTTTTTTGCAAAAACAAAAGGAACCAACTTTATTTTGAGCGTAACTGGCTTAAATTTAATGCTAGAACCTTTTTGTAAAAACAGAAATAAATATTTTTTTAAACACTTTAAAAAAGTTATAATGGGTTTTCCCCAAAAGGTGCTTAATTTTTTGGATATTTCACGTCGAAATATTCTATTTGAAATTTGGTGAATATGAATCTATTTTTCATTGGCTATAACTCTGGTTCTACGAGATCCAGAGACCTAAAGCGTACGCCATTTTTTTTTACTTTTTTATAGGCTATATTTTTGCTAAGAACGTTTTTTTCGACAAAATACTTACTTTTTGAGTTATTTGCGAAAAACCGTCTAAAAATGTGATTATTTTGTTGAAAAATGAACATATTCACTCGCAAATAACTCGAAAAGTGTTGACTTTCCGAAAAAGCTCTATAGAACAAAAGTTACTTAAAATTCGTCAGTTTACCCATTTCCGGACTTATTTTGGACATATATTTTTTCACCCCCAAGAGGGGGTGAAAGTCACCCCCAGGGCAAAAGCACACATCGGCACAATATCACTTTTTTTGTTTTATATGTAAGCTATACGTATGCCAAATTTCATGTCAATCCAAGTGGTTCTTTAAAATTTAGAGCAAAAACCGTGAAAGAATGGACTATTTAACAAATGTCGAATTCCAATTCCATGCTGAAAACTTTAAATTATACATGACAAAGAAGTGTGAGTTTTTTCAAAAATCGTGGAAATACGGGGAAAGAGCTAAGGCCCCGTTGTCATGACAGGTGCTTAACGCGCGATTACAACTACATACATTTTACTTGAGACTGTTCACATGCCAATGCGCGTCTTAATGACCTAAAACGCGCGTTAGCATGTGAACGGTCTTCAGTAAAATGTATTTAGTAATCGCGCGTTATTAAAACTCGCGTTAAGCGCCTGTCTTGAAAACGGGGCCTTAGCTCATTCCCAATATCTTCCACGATTTTTGAAAAAACTCACACTCTTTTGTCATGTAAAAGGGCCTAGACGGGTAACATGATGAAAAGTGCCCCCAACTCGATTCGAATTTTATATAGGTCACCGTTAAGCATATATAGTGAAACTAACTTTCTGAAATTTTTAGCCCCCTAGGTGGTCATGTGACCCACCTAGAGCCTAATTAGGGTTTTTATGTTTTTATTTTTTATCTCAGCCGCATCGAGAACTAGCGAAAAACTTTCCGAAAATTTTCTTGTCCGAAAAATTTTTTTTAATTTTTGGCGGGAAATTTAAATTTTAGAACGAATTAAAAATTTTAAATGAGTATAAAAAAATAACTAAGACATTCGTTCTCACGAAAAAAATACATAACGTGTATTTTTGCATAATATTTCACCCTGAATTTTTTCAAATTTTTAAAATTGGTGAAACGCATCTTTAAAAATAAAAAAACCGCATTTTTTTCGTTTTTTTTTTCGTTTTTTGATAGAATTTTATACATATTTTTCAAAAAAGGTAATACCGTCACTATAATAGGTAAAAAACTGAAAAATAATTGGAGTTTGCTTAATAAAGATTTTTTGTAATCCTATCCATTTTCAATATACAGGGCGTTGAAGAAAACAAAATTTTACACATTTTTTACGATTTTGCCGAAACTACTGGCAACATTGTAATAAAATTTGGCGAGTTTTAAGAGGTAGTTGTTGTGCATTTTTTGACATACAATTAAGAATTTTATATTTATCATTGGCGCGTATATGGGTAATAGTCTGAACTATTTAAAGAAAAAAGATAGTACGCCACTGACATATTTCATTTTAACAATCCTTTTTGAATTCCTCGTTTAATTTGTGACAAAAAATCTATCTTTCTATTTTTTCATACGACGCGCCATTTTTATTAAAAAAATAAAACATCTTAACCCTTACAAAGTATTCGAACTTCTATTAGTAGTTTCTACATCTACATACATACGTACAACTCGTACGTCCATTATAAAAACTAATTCGAATACTTTGGAAGCGTTCAGATATTTTATTTTTTGCAGCAAAACGGCGCCTCGTATGAAAAAATGATAAGATAGTTTTTTTATCGCTAATTGAATGAGGAATTCAAAAATGATTGTTAATTTGAAATATGTCAGTGGCGTACTATCTTTATTTCTTTGAAAAGTTCAGACCATTACCCCTAAGCGCGCCAATGATGAATATCAAATCCTTAATTGTACGTCAAAACATGCACAATAGGGTGGAGTGAAAATAAAACAAAATTTTTTTTTTTCTCAAATTTTTTCGCCTGTATGCGGAAAAGTGGTCTCACGTGTAGTGTAAGTAGCTTGCAAAAAATGAATTTGATGGGATAATTTTTTCCGGTGCCCCAAGCCACCTAAAAATTAAGATAACGTGAAAATAAAACAAAAATTTTTTTTTCTCAAATTTTTTCGCCTGTATGTGGAAAAGTGGTCTCACGTGTAGTGTAAGTAGCTTGCAAAAAATGAATTTGATGCGATAATTTTTTCCGGTGCCCCGAGCCACCTAAAAATTAAAATAAAGTGATTTTTTTTGCAGCTCTTCGCTTGTTTTCCGTGAAAACAACCCAGAACTCACCACGAGGAGGTGGCTGCAATTCGAGTTCCACCCACCCACCCACCTTTAAAACGTTTATGATTTAATGCTTGAGATTAGCTAAAAACTCAACTTTTGTGTTAAATTTAGGTAATGCTTGTCGGGAAACTATTTGGGACCTTATGAAGCCATCTCTTGCTTCAGGCCCACATACTTTTAAGGATGCCTCTGTTACCAACTTAACGCAGCGTTCTATAGCTTGGGAGTGACAGGGAAAACGTAGTATCTCCATTTCTTCAGGAACATCTTTAATCATCTGTTTTAGATCTTCTGTTGAAATTTTTTTTGTCATTGGAGGTTCGCTTATCACTAATTGTTGCCAGTCAATCATTTCAATGTAGTCATTTGCGTTAAAGTTAATTTCTGGGACTTTAAATTTTCTTATTTCATGGGAGTTTCTGGATTTTAAGATTCGCCGCAAACCTAACTCTCTGATATGCTGCCGTTCATCACAAAGCATTGCTATCAACACATTTTCAGGATGTGCAAAATAACCATTAATTTGTATTATCCTGTCCACTATTTTTTGCAGTTCAGGTGACAAATACCTCGTCCTTTTTACTAAATTAAATAAATGTACTGGTCCATCAAAACAAAATGGTCTTGCTTTAATCTCGAACCACAGTGGGGCATATACGTTTTGTATATAGCATACCAAAGATTTTAGGTTTTCCGAAGGAGGATCTGTTGCTACGTAAAGACGAAGAATTCTGCTTGCAGTTGTTAGCCATCTAGCATGTGAAATTTTTCCCGGTTGTCTTCTTGCTAAGTCACTCGAGATTTTACCGTTAGATACTGAATTACTAATTTCAAATAAATATTTCTGATCCGTGCTAAGCTTCTCGATTTCCTTTGCATCATATTTGGGTAAAACTGATCGAATTTGCTCAAATTTAACTACAGGAAGATGCTCGCAGTTTTGTAGTCCTTTTCCAATTTGTCCTGAAAACTCACGTGGTCCGGTAGTTTCTCCATCCAAGTGCTTTATTAGATGGCGCAGAGGTAGTTCATTGGTATGTAATATGCAAATAAACCATTGCATTGATCGACCAATTGCAAGTTCTACTTTACGGATAACACCATTGTGAATACCTGTATTGACAGCAGTTCCGTCGCATCCAACAGCTACCAAATTATCAAGGTCTACATTTTTATTTAGAAAGTCCAACATTGTCTTGCTGATTTCTTCTGCACTACCCGACGATACACTAATATGTCCTATATATTTTGACTTGGGCTCAGAGACTAAGACAATATGTTCTTCAGATATGGTAGTTTTGTAGTATTTATTATCCTTCATTTCATTTTGTAGAGTTCTATCTTTTCTACCATCAAAATAGATTCCATGAAGAAATTTAAAAATTTTTGTATCATCAATTTTAATCTGGTTGCGCCTTTTTTTTCTCTCCCGCCTAATTTTACTCCGATCTATGATTTTGTCATGACTTTCTACCGAGATGAAACTTAGATCTTGCAACACCGAGTTTGTTATTATGGATGCTACTCTATCAGATACTCCTGTACGATCGCATGCTTGAGCTAAGTTTGGCAAACTAATTCGCATTTGTTTTGTTTTTTTTGTATTCGGTAAATCGTCTTTTGTTCCGGTTTTTGTATTTTTCTCGTAGACACTTGTGGCACTTTCATCTGAAGACTCACTTATAATTTGTTCTACTGGAAGATGTGTTTCGGATCTTGATGAAGAAGATGTAGCTATTGGAGATTGTGTTTCCACAATTTTCCGGTAAATAGAGCGTTCTAGTTTTTTGGTAATTACTTTATCCACCGAACCAATTACCATTTTTCTATCATGCCTCTGATCTTTAATGAAGTCATGCTCTCGAGCCGGTATTTTATTTTTGCATTTGCATAATAAATAGTCAGAACATTTGCATGATGCAATATCAAACAATTTCTTTTCCAATAAATCTCTAAAATCTTTAACCTTTCTTTGCATATTGGCTGAGTTTCTACTTTTCATAGGTTTTTTAATATTTCTGTATTTTTGATGTAATTCCTTTAATTTAGATTTAATTTGTTGATCGGATATTATCGGAATGGATGCTTTAACCCACAGCAATTTTAATTCAACAAGAAGAATTTCATTAATGTCACTAACAGTTGGTTCAGCATTATTTGCTGCAGCTTCTTTCATAAACTGGCGAATACACAAAAAGTTTCTGATAACATCAGCACAGGTCGGTAACATATTGTCTTTAAACTTCCTTGGTGCTCCAAAAACACAACAAGCGACGTCTGTTCGTGTTTTAGGCATGTTTTCTTTTTTTACGGATCTCACGGACACAGTTTAACAACACAGAATAAAACAACGGTTCACTGTATTGCATCTAAATTGATACTAATACAAGAAACGCAGTTTGCTCTCGAATCGAACTACTACCAAAATTAACCAAGTAAGTATTAACGAAGGCGGGCGCATCGGCGCATTACTTTAGTGGGAGGCCAATAGCCTCAAATTTCGAAGTAGTGGGGGCACCGCTAAACGAAGTCCGATCGATTTGAAATTTTGCAGGGTATTACAACAAATATGCAGACCACTTTTCCGCATACAGGCATTTTAAATTTTAAAAGTTGATTTTTTCGCTCCACCCTAATGCACAATAACTACCTCTTAAAACCCGCCAAGTTTTATTACAATGTTGCCAGTAGTTTCGGCAAAATCGTAAAAAATGTGTAAAATTTTGTTTTCTTCAACGCCCTGTATCTTGAAAATGGATGGTGTTACAAAAAATTTTTATTAAGCAAACCCCAATTCTTTTAAAATTTTTTACCTGCTCCAGTGACGGTGTTACCTTTTTTGAAAAATATGTATAAAATTGTATCAAAAAACGAAAAAAAACCGAAAAAATGCGGTTTTTTATTTTTGAAGGTGCGTTTCACCAATTTTTAAACTTTGAAAAAATTCAGGGTGAAATATTATGCAAAAATATACGTTATATATTTTTTTCGTGAAAACGAATGTCTTAGTTATTTTTTTATACTAATTTAAAATTTTAAAATCGTTCTAAAATTTTAATTTCCCGCCAAAAATTAAAAAAAAAAAGTTTCGCACAGAACTTTTTAAATCTTACTTTTTGTTTAAAGTTTTTCGCTAGTTCTCGATGCGGCTGAGATAAAAATAAAAACATAAAAGCCTAATTAGGCTCTAGGTGGGTCACATGACCACCTAGGGGGCTAAAAATTTCAGAAAGTTAGTTTCACTATATATGCTAAACGGTGACCTATATGGAATTCGAATCGAGTTGCGGGCACTTTTCATCATCTTACCCGGCTAGGCCCTTTGAAGTTTTCACCATGGAATTAGAATTCGAAATTTTTTAAAATTTCGGGAAACATTTTTAGAGAACTATTCGACAACAAATATTTCTTGGGGATTTTTTGTGGGGATATTTTGTCCAAAAAAATTTGTGGGGATTATTTGTCCGGGATTTTTTGTGGGGATTTTTTGTACGGGGAATTTTTGTCCGGGGATTTTTGGTCCAGGGATAATTTGTGGGGCTTTTTTGTCGGGGATTATTTGTCCGGGGATTATTTGTCCGGACCCCGAACTGCTGCTGATGCTATGACGAACTGCTTAATATTTCCAATACTGACATGATGTGATTCTTGGACCCTAAGACAAGCGGAAAGAAGAAAAATATATGTCACTGAAATCTTCAGTTGGAGAAAAATAGAATTCAGCAAACGGCTCTCAGGTAACTCTTCCTCTCTAACAATTAAAATACTTTGGACATGTTATAAGAGTACACACAGAAAACATGGAAATACTTATTATCCAAGAGGATTACGAGGAAGATCCTCAACAAGATGGATAAACCAAATTACAGGAATATACAACAGACCTATGCATGTCATAGTCAGACTCCTGAATGAAATATTAAAATCACTTGATCTAGACAGTATAGAGATATCTGTATAAAAACCATATCTGTTACGAAAAAACTGCAATTTTTAGCGTTCGGATCATTTAACAGGCGACATAAAGATAAAAAGTGTGAAACAGGGATGTATATTGTCCCCATTAATATTTGTTTTATATTCAGAGTGTATTATGAACCTAGTGCTAACTGATGTAGATAGGAAATACTTATAAATTGAGATCGACAGAACAACATAAGATACTCTTAGTACTCTGTAATTTTTGTAGATATTCTGTAAGGTCTGCAGGCATTGTCTAAAGGGCATCAGAAGTAAGTATTAGGTTTTGGCTTAATTATAACATCAAAGAAACATGGTTATAAGCAAAAATAGAATTTCAGTGGGACCATTATTAGTTAACCAACAAGTCATATCACAAATCACCAACTTTTGTTATTTGAGTGCAAGTTTTAACGCCGTATAGCCATATAGCTTTGAATCTTCTTCTTTAAGTGCCATCTCCGCGACAAAGATTGGCAATCATCATGGCTATTTTGACCTTCAGGGCAGCTGCCCTGAACAGTTGCCTTGAGCTGCAACCAAACCATTCGCTTCGGTTCTTCAACCAGGAAACGCGTTTCCTTCCTACGTTTCTCCTACCCTCTAAGTATTTTTCCTTGAATTATGAGTCTCAAGAATCTCAAGATGTTATATTTTTCCCCTGTCATCACATGTCCGAGATACTGCAATTTCCTTTCCTTTACTGTTTTTTCAATTTTTCTCTTTCTGTCTATGCTCTTTAAAACTTATATATTTTGTGACTCTATTTACCCATGAAATCCTTAACACTCTTCTAGATGTCCAAATTTCAAACGCGTTAAGTCAATTTATTGCATCTCGGTTTAATGTCCATGATTCGGCTCCATAGTAAAGCACACTGTGTACATAACATGGCACTGGCACACTGAGGACCTATGACAAATCGTTGCTGTATAAAATCTTTTTCATTTTCACGAAGTTGGCACGTGCTTTTTCAATTCTCACTCTTATTTCTGCAGTATAAACGTTATTTTCTGTGATTATCGTTCCCAAGTATATTTTATACTCTAAACATCCACAAGGAAAAGAAAAAGTTTTTCCTGTACTTGGCTGTATACCATCAATCACAAAATTGGAAAAAAATCGTTTGTAAAAGGTATAAAATTTTATTAAAATCCCTTTAAAGGGCTACATCACAACAAAACGTTTTCGATTTTTATAAAAAAATCATCATCAGTGTTAGATCTAAAAATAAGTATAACCGATATAATGAATGTAAAGTTGGTAATTAAATTTTGACTAGCTGTTTGAGCAAGTTGGTTATACTTACAAACTGGATGCTAGCTGAGCCACAAAAGAAAAATGTTCCGGTAAAAACCCTTTAAATATAACATAGATGCGTTAAAAGTGCCTTTAATAAAATGCCTTATGATGGTAACATGGCAACTAGGATAATGCCCTAAGGTAATGTAATGAATTTCCCAACACGTGGGACAGGGGTGGCCCGTCAGGGTAGGCAAGGTAGGCGCCGCCTACCCTCTTCAAATGTAGTACAATAATATAAATTATTAATATAAATTACTTATTTTAAAATTGTAATTTATAAATTTTGACACAATACCTACAATAAAATAGTAAAATTTATCCAAATTATTTTTAAAAATATCCAAAAAATTTTCTCCGTAGTTATAATAATTATTGTACGCTCCTTGTAGTATCAGTAGTACTGTATAAGATTCTATATTCTTCCTTGGTCAGGCACTTGAAAACGTAGCCTGAAATAGAACGACGCCAACACCGAATTGACGCGCGATCTCCCTCTGTTTACGCGAGCAGGCCTGCTGCAGGTCTGCTGGTAGCGACCGTATTCTACGATTTTGAGTAGGCGGATAGGCACAGAGTCTTATAGCCGGACCTACAAAATTTTATCAGTTGCTTCTCTTGTGTCTTGTGAAACTGTTTTAAATAATTGTTTTTTTGATTTTGGCTGTTATTAGTAGGTTAAGTATTGAATAAAACTAGGTAGGACAATTTAAATTTGTTTATGAAAACTGAATAATAAACAGGTAAATTTGAGATCGGTCTATTGAAGGGCATTTTAATTTTATATTAATTTAGTAATAATTCACTAACGACAAATAAATCTGTGAATAGTTATTTGTCAGTCGTCCATTATATTTTTATTGTGTTTCAATACAATTTGGATAATTTAAAGTTAAACTGACGGATTGTGTTATTAGATTATATAGATAATTAAAAATTTAAAGCGAGGTTAATTGTTAACTTATCAATTTATTCGAAGAGTAAATTATTATTTGATACATAAATAAAATAAGTAATATTTGACGTTGTTGAAACGTAGGTGTATTAGTTTTATTGGTGGAAAAACTTTAGTCATCGAATTTGAATATTTTAAACGATGTAATATGCAGTTTGATCGAGACGCCTCTATGGGCCGGCCTTTACCAAATTTAACAATTTTATCCACAGATAAGACAAAAGACAATCGACCATTTTCGAGATCGTTTAAACCAATAATGGTATGAAAATCATAAATGGCTAAGCGGAAGTTATTTTAAAAATTCACTTTTCTGTTGGTCTTGTCTGTTGCTCCCAAATTTGAAGCAAAATGTTTGGGTGAGTCAGGGATATTCAGATTTGAAAAATTTATCAGCTAGTGTAAAAAAACACGAATCTTCGAAAGAACATTTAAACAATTGCTTAGGTTTAAAACGGTTAGAAAAAAATAAACAAACTATTGACAGTGCTTTAGCTGGACAAATTTCTCTATCTAATAAGTAAAATATATAATGAAGAAGTTGAAAAAGATTGAAGAAGTTGAAGAAATTGATGTTACAATTATGTTAGTAAAACAAGAACTTGCATTTCGCGGTTGTGATGAGAGCCATAATTCTTCAAACATGGGTAATTTTAAAGAAATTTTTAATTTAGTAGTTAAACGCGATCAGGAAATCCAGGATCATGTTAAAAAATAGAAGGGGTGTTCACGGGTTTGTCAAAAACAATACAAAATGATTTAATAGATTGCCTTGCCAATTACGTAAAAAATGAAATTTCAACAGAAATTAATGAAAGTCAATTTTTTTCTATACTAGCGGACGATACTACTGATATAACCGAAAAATCACAGTGTACTTTAACAATCCGTTTTGTTAACAAAGTTGCTCAGGTAACAGAAAGATTTTTAGGGTTTTTTCTCTTTATATAGTTTAATTTCAAACGTGCTTGAGCCATATGATTACAAAAATAAATTAATTGCTTAATTTTACGATGGTGCAAGTGTAATGGCTGGCTCTTTAAACGGATTACAATCAAAAATTAAAGTAGATGCTCCAAAAGCAATTTTTACAAATTGTTGCGCTCATAGATTACATTTAGTATTGCAAGACGGCTCAAAATGTATTACAAATTGTAGGATATTTTTTGTCGCCTACCCGCATACTGAGGTCACGAGCCGCCACTGACGTGGGATCCAAATTAAGTTGTTTACATTCCAATGACTTAATGGCAACTAAATTCAAAATGCGTGATGTTTCTGAAAGGTGTCAAAAGACAAACCGACGACGTGACGTAAAAGTTACCCTGTATTACCACAGCCAACTAATTGTAATAAAAGATTAAAAAAAAATTTTTTTCAACAATAATAACAAACATCAACAAAGTTGTGGCTATAATTACATTTCAGTACCTTGATTATGTAAGATGTAGGTATATTTTATACTTTATACTTTATACATTTTATACTTTACCTACATCTTACATAATCAAGGTACTTAAATGTAATTATAGCCACAACTCTGTTGATGTTTGTTATCTTTTATTACAATTAGTTGGCTGTGGTAATACAGGGTAACTTTTACGTCACGTTGTCGGTTTGTCTTTTGACACCTTTCAGAAACATCACTCATTTTGCATTTAGTTGCCATTAAGTCATTGGAATGTAAACAACTCAATTTGGATCCCACGTGTTGGGAAATTCATTACATTACCTTAGGGCATTATCCTAATTGCCATGTGACCATCATAAGGCATTTTATTAAAGTATGCACTTTTAACGCATATATGTTATATTTAAAGGGTTTTTACCCGAATATTTTTCTTTTGTGGCTCAGCTAGCATCCAGTTTGTAAGTATAACCAACTTGCTCTAACCTTAGTCAAAATTTAAATACCAACTTTACATTCATTAAATCGGTTATACTTATTTTTAGATCTAACACTGATGATGATTTTTTATAAAAACCGAAAACGTTTTGTTGTGATGTAGCCTTTTAAAGGGATTTTAATAAAATTTTATAGCTTTTACGAAGGATTTTTTTCCAATTTTATACTCTCTCTGCTGGCCGCCTACCGTTAATATTTCGTTGGTATTGTTGTTCTTGCTAATTTTCATAAATTTGGTTTTTTTGATGTTAAGAAAGAGTTCGTATTCTCCATTATCAACTATAATACCCCCACTTCAATAACTCATACCTATACGACCATGCCTCCTTGCAATAATCGCTAAGTCCCTTTTTCATTATACTAACTACTTCTACTCTACTAAATTCATTTCTACCCAATTTGAACCTAATCTGAGCATTTTTCCAAAAAATTTATACTTGTACCAGATATCCATGAGACTCATTAATATTCAGCTCCAGTGGGGTGCTATTGTTGAGGGTACGAAATTACATAAACAAGGGATTATTTCATAAAATACGTAGATCCCTTGTTTATGGATTTCCACACCTCCAACAATAGCACCCGTTGAGCTGAATATTAATGAGTGTCTTAGATAGCTGGTCCTACTTTATGACATCTTCCATTTCCTCACGTTACACATTGAGCAAAACTTTCTCTCATCATTTCTGTCAGGTCGATCATTCAAAAATAGAACTCCACATCTTAATTTGAAAATCTTACCTTAATTATCTTACTTTGATAATCAAAACATTTATCTCCAAACCGCCACCCAATGTTTCATACAGGTCATTCAAGAAAAGCGCAAACAGTAATGGACTTAAAGGCATCCTTGCCTCACTCCTACATTGCAGTTAAACAATTCAGAAACAATTTTCAACAAATTGGCCGCTTTATTAGATAATCCCGTCTGACTTAACTTCTAAGAAAGGGCTCCCGATCAACAGTATCAAAAGCAGCAGTAAAGTCCACAAATATTATATAAACATTTTTTACTCAAGATTAATAATGTTCTCTATGGTTGAATGCCGTGTTCTGTACCCTGCCTGAACTTCATTTAAAATGTTATTATTATGTATGTGTATTATTTTGTATCTAAAATTGACCATATAATCATACAAGATAAATCCAACTTATGGAACTTGTTTTGTTCCTTATAGAAAATCATTAAAATTTTATTCTTTTAACGTAGAACTTTGAAAAGTATATTTACAATTTGAGGATATATTTTCAGTAAAATTATTGATACAACTAAAAAATTTATATAAAATATATGAACAACTTCTACAAGCATTTTTTCTTTCTGTGGATAACACCTCTGCTGGCTGCCAAACCTGAGTTGCAAAATTTGTTATGACTTGGCACTTTTCATTGACATCTTCATAAATCAATTCTTCCAAATCACAACCACTTTATAAAATAGACTAAGGAAAATGTACTCACGTATGCAAGATCTCGAAAACCAATCACATTAAGAGTTACAAGGAAGAATATATAACGCACAAGTTTTGTGGTATAATTTAATAAAAATTGGGAGATGTAATGCTCGGGATGACAAACAAAATTGTAGGCTGTTCCTGTTTTACGATTTTATCGTTCATGTTTTTTCTACTGAATTAAAATCTAATAATTCAATAACGAAATTTTGAAAGAATTTATTTCAAACTTATTTACTGAGTTGACAAATATATAATTTTGGAATTAATAATAGTTTTATCCGTTAACTTGTCCTTAATTTTCGTGTCTATACAGGGTGTAACAAAAATACAGGTCATAAATTTAATAGAATATTCTGGGACCAAAAATAGTTCGATTGAACCTAGCTTACCTTAGTACAAATGTGCACATAAAAAAAGTTACAGCCCTTTGAAGTTACAAAATAAAAATCGATTTTTTCCAATATATCGAAAACTATTAGAGATTTTTTATTGAAAATGGACATGTGGCATCTTACGGCAGTAGTATACATATTTAGAAAAAATTATAGTGAAATTTTGACACCCCATACAAATTTTATGTAGTATTACTTATTTTAATTATTATTGTAGTACCATTAGTTAAACACAATGTTTCAAAAACTTTTTATCTCTTAGTACTTTTTCGAAAAGTCAGTTTTTATCGAGATATTTTGAATATTTGTCAAATCCACCACATATTTGTATATGGTTCAGTTCGATTATGGAGACTTGGTAATAATATGAAAATTTATTATCGAAAAAATACGAAAAGGCCAAAAAGTTTTAAAAACACTGTGTTTAACTAATGGTACCGCAGCAATAGTTTAATTGGAAAGTACACAAACATTTGGGGGGTTTAAGGAACAAAACCCGCATACAATTTGTATGTAAACATATTAAAAAAGAAGCCGCAACTCGATAAAAACAAAAACTACCTTATGGAAAAAATACTAAGAGGCAAAAAATTTTAAAATTATTGAATTTAACTAATGGTGCCACAATAATAATTTAATTGGAATGTACACAAAAGTTTGGGGGGGTTTAAGGGAACAAAACCCCTATAAAATTTTTATTGGGTGTACAAATTTCACTAATTTCACTATAGTTTTTCAATAAAAACTACTACATTTCAAAAAACTTCACTACATTTTCAACAATAAATCTATAATAGTTTTCGATATATTCGAAAAAATCGATTTTCATTTTGTAACTTCAAAGGGCTGTAACTTTTTTTATGTGCATATTTGTACTAAGGTAAGTTAGGTTCATTCGAACTATTTTTGGTGCCAGAATATGTGATTTAATTTATGACCTGTATTTTTGATACACCCTGTATAGTTGGCTCTCTGGTAAATTATGTGTATACAAATACATAGAGGTAAGTGGGTACTCTTTCATATTAGTGAATAATCAAAATAATTTATCACGTACAAGTATCACAAACAATAGTGGACAAAATCACCAAAAAGATAATTTATTGACAAAAAAGGAGGTATATGTAAATGTAAAGTAAGGACTGCAATTTGGAGGAACATGGGCAAGATTATTATTGGCTGCTATTGAAATACTTTGAAAAACCTTAGGAAACTTTGAGAAAAAAAGTGAATGAAGGGACCTGCTAGAGGTCACACGAAGTTCAACAAAAAATAAAGGAAAAGAGGAACCTATATAAAATGTGGAAAGGAAATAGATCGCATACATATACTTATTATAAAAACTATAAGGTCCTTAAAAAAGCGAAAGTATCAAAGAGAGCGAAGCAAAAATATATAAAGTAGCTAAACATAGAGCAAAGAAAGCAAAAGATTTTAATCAGATTACACGTCTTCGATATAAAAATAATAAAACAATTTGAGTTTATTTATTAAATAAACAATTTGACATTTGACAATTAAATAAATAAGTTGAGCTAACAGATACTGGGAAGCGTTCAAGTATTACGTAACGCGATTTTTGAAGATTTTTTTTTTTTTTTTGATGAAAAATACAAAAATAAGGAAAGAAACTCATGCGGAACCAATTGATCTTGAAAAAGCATATGATAATGCTTCAAGAGATTATGTAGTCAGTGCTCAATAAGAAAGAGACTAACAATTAGGGTTAAGATAAATGTGGGATAGACTGATTAATTTCATCTAAAAGTATGATTGCTTCAGGGCTCGCGACTTAGTTGCTCTTATTTTAATTAGTGTTCGATCAGATAACAATGAAACTACATGGTAACACTCCATGATGCTTTATGTATGCCGATGATGCAAAGTTAGTAGAAAATACTGAAAAATATTTAGAATAAAAACTAAACCAGTGGAGACAAGCTCTTGATAATATCGATTTAAAATGATCGGAAATAAATGTTGGGAGTAAAAAAGGAGGAACGAATGCATGTGGCTGAAATAAGAACGAGTACGAGGAAATGGCTATTAAAGAGGAGATTATTGATGTACTTTCAAAAAATTATAAAAATAATAATACTTTTAAAATTGGGGTTTTCCTGCCTGTACGTTAAACACCCTAGCTAGAAAGAAGCATGGACACCAAGAAATATGAAGGGAAAGAAGAAAATATAAAGTTCAACGTACATTTACTGCAAGACAAATAAATGGACCTTTACCAGAGGAGAAATTCGATTTAAGAAACGAATACCTACGTAAAACACACTAACACTAGAAAAGAAATAAACAAAATAAAGTAAAAATAATCGAAGAAAGCTAAAGATGTATTGAACAAATAAAAATTCTGCATATGAAGAGTATGAACACGAACACCCAATCTCCTGAAGATAGAAGTACATAGAGAAAAATAGAAAAGTAAAATCAAGAAGGGCAAAGAGAAGAATGAAAAATGTTAAGGAACATAAGGAATAAGAAAAGATGAATTCTAGAAAATTTTTAAATTTTTAAGGAAAAATACCACCGAAAAGTTTAAATATAATAAGAAGAGTGAGAAGAATACCATTAAGATTTATTCACATTCAATCGCCCAGATTTCATACAGTCAGATACTGAATATGAATATCAACGAAATCAAAACGAAGAACCGAATTAGCTAAAATTAAGTGAAGTAAAGGATGTCATTAGTACTCTAAAGAATAAAAAATCAGTGGTACCAGGAGGAATCATTAATGAACTGGTCCTGGTTTAGACCAAATATGTACATTTTTTCAACAATTAATAATTGAAAAGAACGGCAAAAAATATAGGCTATTGATTATGTACTAGGTATAGAAAGGAACTACAACGTTAACGGCGTTTTATTATTTGATGTGGTCAATGAATCTCTCTATATGAAAAAACCGCGGAGTGCTACCATTTAAAAGGGTGCGTTTTTGAGAAATGGGTGAATTAGTCCCTGGGCACAGGTTACATTAGGGTGAGTTCTATGCACTTTTAGTACAAACATATCTACATAAAAATTGTTCCTGGTTAAATTTCCTATCTAAATATAACTTTTTAAAGTCAAAGATACTTTTTTTTACAAAAATATATTCAAAAGAAAAAGCACAAAGAAACCCAAAAGAAAGAAATTTTGTTTTTTGTCCCATAACTTTTGTCCACGGGGATATAGGTATAGACATTGCTTCACAGAAAAAAAACTTACATATTTTCTCTTTAAAATGATGTTTGGTAAAGGTCATTAGGATTTACAGTTTTCGAAATATGATTTTTCAAAGTTCGCCACTCACAGCAATTTTGGGCAATTTTCCTTGTTATTTCGCAAATATTTTTCTGTAACTTTTGTCTACGTAACTTTAGGTATATGCAATGGTACATGTAAGAGGAATAGAAATCAATTACCTTTAAAATGGTCTACTGTATAATGTTGTACCACTTCTTTTAAAGAGGTTATCTTTTTCAAGACTTTTAAAACCCTCCGTTACTCGCACACGGTGTGGGAGACCGGGCCTGTAAATAAATTCCTGTAACTCTGCTTGTAGTGGGGATTTTGAATGGCTACTTCGTATATCTCTTCAGTGGTCAATCAACTGTGGATAAAGTCAGTTCGTAGTGTAAAAAATAGTACTGTCCTTTTGTTATTACGCAACACGGTCCCGTACACCGTGTGCGAGTATTTGTGCACCAATTTTTGTGTTTGGATCACACATCGTTATTTTTAATTAGTAAGGTAATTTAAGATCTTTTCCTTATTTTCAATGTTTATAGATTAGTTTATTTATATTTATATATATAAATATAAATATATAACTTACCCAGAACCATCAGAATGAAGTTTAGGGAGATATATGGTTTACCAACAGAACAAGTACCAGTCGTAACACCAGGAACTTCAGATCGCTGTGCTGTTTGTGATTGGAAGAAAAATAGAAAAACAAAGTTTTACTGCCAAATATGCTCAAAATATCTGTGTTTGGAACACCATTGTTCCAATGAATGTGACACCATTGTGTATTTCATGTTTTAAAAACGTTAATTAATTTTTATAACTTTTTTTGTTACTACAATTACTCTTTATTTTTAATTTTTTTGTGTATTGAATTAAGATCTAAAGTTCTTAGTAAACAAATTTAACCATATTCAATTTTTTTTTCACTTCCAAAGTTTTTGTATATACATATAAATGGATAACAATGAAAATTATTAAATTTTTGATTAAAGTAATATAATGTGAACACAAACGCATATCTACAAAATTATATGATCATTTATTCATTAAATAATTTAATCGTACACAATTTTGCAAAAAAAAATAATTTTAAAACACTGCTGACCCATATTTTTGAACCCGGTCTCCTGCACCGTGCGCGAGTATCCGATCACAAAAAGTTGGCGCGAGTAACGAAAGGTTTTAAAGAGTTTTTATATTTTTACGATTATTTTTAAATTTTCCATTATAACTTTTTGTTCTATATGGTATATATTATATAATAAAAAAGAAAGCTTATTCTGTTTACTTTAAAATGGTGTATTATAAAAAATTCTAGGGTTATTTTTGAATAAGATATGCTTTTTCAAATTGTAATAAGTACTTGCAACGATTTTTGATTTTAGGATTATTTTTTAAATTCCCCATTATAACTTTTTTATGTGATTGTGTGTTATGATTGAATCTTATTTTTTATAGGTAATACTTTTGATCCACTTGACTCGGCCGGGCAAACTTGAAAATATGGATTAACTCCAATATTTACTGTCAAAGCTCCTGCACCACAAGTTTTGCTTGAAAAAATAGCATGTAAATGTACCAAAGGATGTACAAAAACTGCGGTTGTAGGAAGATAGGAATTAGTTGTTCAATATTCTGCAAAGGGTGCATGTGCATGGGTACTAATTGTGGGAACTCTAAGATAACTGAGGTGTCAGAGGAAGATATTGAAGCTAATGCTAACGAAGAGGTGGACTTTGATTTTGAAATTTTTTTAAATGTCAACGTTTAAATAATTTTAGCTAAGACTGATGTTTTCTAAGACTAATGTTTTTGTAATTTTTGTAAAAGAAATATTTTAAATAATACAGGTAAAAAAATATCAAAGAATCACTCGGTTTTACATTATGTATTTAAATATAGATGATACACCATTTTAAAGAACAGAAAGTAAGCCCTCTTTGTTGCGCAATATATAGATAGTATATTCATGTACAAGAAAAAAAGTTATAATGAGAAATTTCCAAAATAATCGTAAAAAATGTAAAAAATAATATTTTTTTTATATTAGGTATTATATAATATATTATATAATAATTTTGTTTTATTTTTATATTATATTATAAAAAAATTATTATATAATATATTATATAATAATTTTGTTTTATTTTTATATTATATTATAAAAAAATCGTTAAAAGTATAAAACCTTGAAAAATCACAATCTCTTTAAAAAAAAAGTCGTACAACGTTATACAGTAGACCATTTTAAAGGTAATTGATTTCTATTCCTATTACGTGTATTGCATATACCTAAAGTTACGTAGAAAAAAGTTACAGAACAATATTTGCGAAATAACAAGGAAAATTGCCCAAAATTGATGTGAGTGGCGAACTTTGAAAAATCATATTTCGAAAACTGTAAATCCTAATGACCTCTACCAAACATCATTTTAGAGAGAAAATATGTAAGTTTTTTTTCTGTGAAGCAATCTATACCTATATCCCCGTGGACAAAAGTTATGGGACAAAAAACAAAATTTCTTTCTTTTGGGTTTCTTTGTGCTTTTTCTTTTGAATATATTTTTGTAAAAAAAAGTATCTTTGACTTTAAAAAGTTATATTTAGATAGTAAATTTAACCAGGAAAAATTTTTATGTAGACGTATTTGTATCAAAAGTGCATAGAACTCGCCCTAATGTAACCTGTGCCCAGGGACTAATTCACCCATTTCTCAAAAATGCACCCCTTTAAATGGTAGCACTCCGCGGTTTTTTCATATATAGATGTCCATTGACCACATCAAATAATAAAACGCCGTTAACGTTGTAGTTCCTTTTAGCTATCTTATTTTGAATATAATCAATAGCCTAATACACCGGTACACACGGTATTCATCGATTTAAAAGGAACATATGACACGGTTCTCAGAAAACAACTATAGAAAACGATGAAGAAAATCGAGATAGAAGAGGTTAATAGATAGTCCAGGGCGGATCTGTTTTGTTTTGAGATGGACGTTGAGAGGTGACTCTAATTTTTTTGCAGAAAAATTGTTTGGAATTAACTCATATAATAATAATTGAGTTACCCTCCCACTCAAAAAGGTCCGGAACATTGTTTAAATAATCAAAATGTCAAAACATGAAGGAAAAATTCGATTTTTTTCTTGGTTTTTTGATTATAACTTTAAAAGTGTACAGTTCCGAGAAAAGTTGCACTAAAATAAAAGTTGAGTAATTAAATTTGCTACAATATAAGATTAGTTAAAATTTTTTAAGATTGTTAGCCTTGTTACAAAATAGCAATAATTGCGAAAAAAACATAAAAAAACAAGTATTCGCATTTTACGTTTTTCAACCATTTCTGCTACACTTGACCTTCATATTTCACCCAAAAAAACTTTATGATATGATAAAACAATTCTGTAAAAGTTAAGATTTGCTTAATAGATTTTGCAAAATAAATTTTGCAATCCAGCTTTCGCAAAAAAAATTCATTTTTTCAAAATGTTGCATGAGTGAAAATAAAGCAGATAGCAAGTTAATTTTTTTTACAAATAGAAGAATACTGTACCTTTCATTTTCAATTTGCAAAATTAAAATCGGTCAGGAATTTTTTTAAATAAACATTAATTTTTGGTGCTACGCGCAGGAAAGCGGTGTTCGATTCACACAAGTTGATTTCCGCCAAAATTTCTTCCAATCTTTATCTAATATATTATTTTCTTCCTCTATATTTTGTTGTATGTTCATATTAATTCCACAAAAATCAAACTAATTAGATTATTGTTTGTGAAAAATTGTTTAAACAATTGCATATTTTTAAAAATAATACACTTTTATATTCTAAGTTAAAATATATGAACAAAGAAAGTTTTTGCAAAAAAAAATTTTATTTCAACGGACAGAGTATGTGTTTTTATTTTGCAATAAACACATTTATTTATTCATTTCGAAAAGTATTAAAAATTTAAATTTATCAATAATTAACAAAGGTCATTGGAATGCCCAAGCAGAGCGAACATATCCGTTGTGCTGCGCGTAGCACCAAAAATTAATATTTATTTAAAAAAATTCCTGACGCCGTGGTAGTTAACCGATTTTATTTTTGTAAATTGCAAATGAAAGGTGCGATATTCTTTTATATGTAAAAAAATTCAACTTGCTGTCTGCTTTATTTTCAGTGCTGCAACATTTTAAAAAATAATTGTTTTTGCGAAATCTGGATTGCAAAATTTATTTTGTAAAATCTATTAAACCGACCTTAATTAAATTTACAGCATTGTTTTATCATATCATAAATTTTATCTGGGTGAAATATGAAGGTTCTAAGTGTAGCATAAATGGTTGAAAACCGTAAAATCCGAATACTTGTTTTTTATGGTTTTTTCGAAATTATTGCTATTTTGCAACAAGGGTGATAATTTTTAAAATTTACAGTTAGTCCTATATTGTAGGAAATTTAATTACGCAACTTTTATGTCGGTCAACTTTTCTCGAAAATGAATACTTTTAAAGTTATAATCAAAAAACCAAGAAAAAATCGAGTTTTTCCTTTATTTTTTGACATTTTGCTTATTTAAACAATATTCCGGACCTTTTGGAGTGAGAGGATAACTCAAATATTATTATATGAGTTATTTTCAAGCAATTTCTGCAAAAAAATTTGAGTCACCTCTCAACATCCAAATGTACTAATATTTTTACAGATGTTTCCTGGTCTAATAAGAAGCCATAACACAACATCAACATGGTAAAAGTTGAAACCAGCAACAAATACTCGAACGAATTAAAAGATTACAAACGAAATTAAAGCTATGGAAAAGGAACCGTGAAGGTATGGGAATACCTTCACCGTTCACTGGGTAATGCCTCAAGTTAAAAAGATCTATCCTATACCATTTAGAACCTTTAAAAAGCTGTATAAGATTTTTTCAGCTTTTTTTAAAGCCTAAAAACTTTTTAAAAGGTTATGTTCAATGGAATCAAACGTACTGAAGTTCAATAATGATGAATCAAACTTAAAGAAATAATTCACTAATTTAACTAATTTTTCGAATGTTTAAGAGATTGATGGTTTATCAAATATATTTGTTCAAAATGTTTCACTTTTTCCACAAGCTTACAACGTTCCCTATGAAGAAACCACAATAATATACATACATAAAATATTTCTCAGTTATTAATGGTTTCCAATTCATCGAGAAGCGGCAGGGGGGCAAAGGGAAACGTCAAACGTGACAACCTAACGTGAGTTTGATTGATGAAGACCACCAGATGAAGAAATGTCTTTGGGACATATATTGACTACAGATAATTATTTCACCGTAGTTTTACGATTGCTGATCTAAGAATCACACTCTGGATTTTTGAATATATTATCTGATTGTTCGGGATGAGATTTAAATAAATCTTTTCGAATGTTTTATGCATATTTTCTACCTTTCTTTGTTCTGGCTTATCAATAAATTAAAAATGAAGACGACGGTGAAATTAATTTTCTTATACACGTTTAGTTGTTTGGAACAGACTTTTATGCGTAATTTTATTGGCTGTAATGATAGCTATTACTCAAGAAAAAACATATATTTATACAAGTCTGAATAAATTATAGTCATACTCGTACTGGTAACTTGTGGTTAAAGTTTCGATACGAAAAAGGCCGCAAAATGCATTTACATAGAAAGACGTTGAAGAGTCATTTCGTATTAAGCACCAATAGTAATTTAGACATAATATAACTGAATAACGTGGTAATTTTTGCACCAACCAAAAATTTGACGTGAAAAAGACACTGTCTATATATGAATCGCTTATTTATGAAAGGCCTCTTGTCACAAAATGTAAATTTTGGGAAACAAGAAAAAACTGTTTAATTTTATAAAAAACGATTTTATACTTTTCTGATTTTTCGAAACATTTTAAGGACCTTAAAACTCAAAATAAATCATGTTAGTAACACTTTTTAAAATCAATATTGTATTTTTTATTATTGAAAATAGCTGACAAATGGCCTTTCATAAACAAAAGTGTTGTTTTACGGGGAAAGTTTTGATTGGTAGATGAATTTACACCATGTTTATTTATAATTAATATTACTTTATTAAAACAGTTATAAGACAATACAATTAGCTAAAATTAATTGCCATTTTATACATTTTTGCTCATTTTTTGGTTGCAACTGTAGGCTATTGGGTAAGCTCATTGGAAAACCACTTGTGTTCTTGAGAGACGTACTGCAAAAGTTTCTTCAGGTCATTAATTTGTTCTTGATGAATTATTGGTACCTTTTATTCATGAATTTTCCTTGCTAATGAGGAAGGGGAGGATGGCTCAGCAATATACAGTGGATTAGATAATAATTTGAAGGTTTTGCTAATAAATCCACCTATAAAATCAGATACAACAACCACTCCTTTTTAAATCTTTCGCAAGTAAATTCATGGTAGGAAGAAATAGTAAAAATTTCCTTTTTTTGTTTTCCTTAATTACGGTGAGTTCTATGCACATTTAGTGCAAACACGTCTATAGGAAAATTGTTTCAGGTTAAGTTTACTATCGAAATATCACATTTTAATGTCAAAAACACGTTTTTTACAAAAATATTTCCAAAAGAAAAGCAAGAAAAAAACATGAACGACAGCAATTTTGTTTTTTGCCCCATAAATTTTTACCAAGGGGATATAGGTATAGGCATTGCTTCACAGAAAAAAAACTTCCACCCTTCTTCTTTAAAATGGCGTTTGGAAGTCCCTGCGATTTACAATTTCCAAAATATGATTTTTCAAATTTCGCCACTCACAGCGATTTTGGGATATTTTCCTTGTTACAGTACAACCTGCCATATCCGGACCTGTCATATCCGGACCTCCCCATATCCGGACGGTTCTGCGCCGTCCGGATCTACCGAAATCTACCGAGAAAGGCAGTCCTGCTGTTGGACAACGCACTAAAAGAATAACTAAAAGATGGCGAAATAATGTATTATAGAATCTATAAAACGTGTCTATCGATGAAAGTTATTGACGGCGCTGATTACTGAAATGTATGAAGGAGAAAACGTTTCAGAGACTGTAAAAGAAGTAGTGGTCTTGATATCCGGATTTTTTCATATCCGGATCGGTCTGTCGCCACATTGATCCGGATATGGCAGGTTGTACTGTACTTCGCAAACATTGTTCTGTAATTTTTTTCTACGCATTTCTAAGTACACGCAATGGTACATTTAGTAGAAAGAAAAGTCAATTACCTTTAAAATGTTCTGTAGTAGAAGGCCGTATGTCTATACAGTACAACCTGTCATATCCGGACTTGTCATATCCGGACCTCCCCATATGTCCGCATCTACCGAAATATACCGAGAAAAGCAGTCCTGCTGTTGGACAACGCACCGTCTCACCTCGACACATAAGAACTAAAAGATGGCGAAATAATGTATTATAGAATCTATAAAACAGGTCTATCGACGAAGGTTATTGACGGCGTTGATTACTGGAATGTATGAAGGAGAAAACGTTTTAGAGACTATAAAAGAAGTGGTCTTGATTGATATCCGGATTTTTTCATATCCGGATCGGTCTGTCGCCACATTGATCCGGATATGGCAGGTTTTAATGTATTTAAGCAAGATATGGTTTTTCAAAATTTTATTCTTTTAATGATTTTTGATATATTTTACGATTATTTTTAAATTTCTCATAACTATTTTTATTGTATATTTCAGTATAAATACATTGTGTAATAAAAAGGAAAGCTCATTTTCTTTACTTTAAAATGGTGTACTGTAAAAAATTCTAGGACTATTTTTAAACAAGATATGCTTTTTCAAAGCGACATATACACATGCAATAGTTGGAACCATATGGAAAACTTTTTTAGTATTAATTTTATGAAAAAAAGTTATTCTTTATAAAATGCTCTGCTTTGTCTTAAACCTAAAATGGAATTATAAGATATAAAATTTTATTGATGGTGTACGAGATATGTTAAAAAATATGAATTTGCTCAGGAGTAAAGTACCTTTATATTTCACAATATCGAAAAGTGTTATCAAGAAAAATTATTTGGAATTGAAAATTATATTATAGTATGCAATGATATTCTTCTAATTGAAAAAAATAAAAAATTTAAAATTTTTTTTAAATTAAAGATACTCTTGGATATCCTACGGATATCTTGTTTAAAAATAGTCCTAGATTTTTTTGGAATACACCATTTTAAAGTAAAGAAAATATGCTGTTTTCTATTATACAATGTATATCCCTAGATGTACAAGAAAAAAAGTCATAATGAGAAATTTACAAAATAATCATAAAAAATAATAATAAAAAGTTGAATATACCTATAAATGTGTAAAAAAAGTTACAGAACAATGCGAAATAATGGGGAAAATGGTCCAAAAATGATGTGAGCGGCGAATTTTGAAAAATTCCTTTTTCGGAAATATAAATCCTAGAGACTTCTACTAAACGTCATTTTAAAGAGAAAGAATGTAGGTTATTTTTTGCTGAAGCAATGTCTATACCTATATCCTCGTGGAAAAAAGTTATGGGTCAAAAATCAAAATTGGTTTCTTTCGTGTTGTTTTTTTTGGTTTTCTTTTGAATATAATTTTGTAAATAAAAATATTTTTTACTTTAAAATGTAATATTTCGATAGTAAATTTAACCTGGAACAACTTTCCTGTAGACGTCTTTGTACCAAAAGTGCATAGCACGCACCCTAATTCACCCTGTGCCTAGGGACTAATTCACCCATTTCTCAAAAACGCACCCATTTAAATGGTAGCACTCCGCGGTTTTTTCAAATTTAGAGTTATACCGTTACCGTAACAAATCCCGTTAACGTTGTAGTTCCTTTTAGCTCTCTTATTTTGAACATAATCAATAATGACACCGTGTTAGTAGCAGAGTGCGAAGACGACCTAAAATATTATTGCACGAATTAAACATTATTGCAAAAGAAATGAATAAGAAAATATCAGCCCAAAAAACAAAAAGCTTGGTAATAGCCAAAGAACCTATAAGACGCAAATTGGAGTAAGACAATCAAATTATACAACAAGTAATGACTTTCAAATACCTGGGAATTAATCTATCAGCCGACAACAATATCGAAGAAGAGGTAAAAGACCAAATAATTAAAGCCAGTAGAACGGTCGGATGCCTAAACGACACAATTTGGAAAAACAAAAACCTATTAGACCAGTTATGACTTACACGGCCGAAACAAGACCAGATACAAGCAAAACACAAAGACATCTGGAGACCAACTAAATGAAGATCTTAAGAAGGATTGCTGGAAAAGGACTGTAGGAAAGGGTGAGAAGTGAGGAAATTAGAGGCATATGTGGGGTAGACGATATAAATACCTGGGTAAAGAACATAAAAGAAGAGTGAAATGAACACATAAGCAGGATGTCTGAATCAAGGATAGTAAGAATAGCCCGGGACAAGTCACCGTTAGGCAGAAGAAGTATAGGACGCGCAAGGAAAAGATGGAATCACAACTTAGGGTCTGCCCCTGAAAGGCACCGTTGAAGAAAAACAGGCAGTACTGCCTATATAAAAGAAGAAGAACAAGAAGAAGAGAAAGCATTTTGAGAGTTTGCCTTCGATCATCTCAACTTTGTTCTAGTTCAGTTTCATCATTTTCTACTAACACTATATACTCAGCATAATATATTAAGCATCATATAATATTATTCTGTAAATTCCTTGTTTTATGATCCAACATTAATAGGAGTAAATATGGACTAAGTACTAAGCACTGATTTTCTTATGAAATGTACCTCTTTAATACATGTTCCAATACTAGGTGTTACTCCATATCTAACGCAGTCTTCACATACTCATTGGAAAATCCTTTCCTACGAAGTGCCATATATTCTTCATTAGCTGACTTATTCCAAAAATTGCATCTATTATTGAGATGCGTTAACAAAATAAAAACCAATTTTCGGATATTTCGGTTTCTTCACGTATCGGTCTATCTATTTTGCTTATCGTGCCCTATCAAGTCCCTTTGACATTGGCGATTAACATGGCGAAACTGTCTTTGTCTCGAGCTACCCTAAATAGTTGCTCTGCTTTCGTTATACCTGTCCACTCCCTGATATTCTTCAACCAAGAGGCCCGTTTTCTACAAAGTCCTCTGCGTCCTTCGATTTTACCCATCATAATAAGTTGAAGAATATCGGTATCCACTTACTACGTGTCCAAAATAGGCCATCTTTCTACATTTGATATTATCAAGCAGCTCGCGAGTAGCATTTGCTCTCTAAAAAGGACTGCCACATTTGTCAGCATGGTATTTTTAGTGTACGTCTATGCAGTCACATTTCAAAGGCCTCCAAACGAGTAATGGTGGATGTTTTTAATATCCATGCTTCGACACCGTATAAGAGTACTGACCAAATGTAACATTTAATCATACGCAATCTGTACCTATATCTAAAAAACTAGGTAATGCTAGTTTATATAAGCTACAAATCAAATCGGTCAATACTCTACGAGTGTAGAAGTGTAAAGCTAAAATTATCTGCTTTCCATAGTTACAGAAGCGTAGTCAACACACGTTAACGAAAAAATTTACATTGTGTTTATACAAAAAGAAAACTATTAAAAAGACAATAAAGTTTTTATGCATTTAACAATAATAATATTCCTTCAAAGCATACCGCATTACAGAAAATGATTGTAAAGATAGAATCTAACGTTACGCTTCTGTGGAACAGATATATTCATGTTCATTATAACACTTTAAATTACTGTAATAACTAATAAAACATGCTTTTATAGTCCTATTATTTTTTTACATCTGTGTGAGTATATTAATTTAATTTCCTTATAAAAGACCTGCGAGATCTGTGAGAATTGTGTTACGCCGTGTTGAAAAAATCAGTTAAAAAAAGTTATGATGGGTTTCATTCACGACTAAACTAACTGTGTTTTAACCACAAAAATAGTTTTTGTTGCAAAATTCGATACATAACATGTAATAAGAAATTGAAGAGTATATCTCTCTTCAGTCCTGACCACATGGAGGTAGTGTAAGTATCGTGATGTCGTGTACCTATTGTCCTTTTTCAAAGATCTGTCTCTGGTCATTTTTTAACTACATATTTCAGGGGCGACGGTACCCACAATTTACCACAAAAAATGACTGAAATGGGCAGTGGTATGGTACACATTTCGTACCGCATTTAAATTTTCTCTAATCCTGCCCACTTAAGGTAAACTTTGCTGTAGAATTTCTGCCAGTGAAAGAGTTAAGGGTTTTCCTGCATAGGTTTTTTGCGTATTCCTGTAACTCGATCGATCCATCTTGATGAGGATCTTCCTTGTGATCATCGGCCTTCAACCTTTCCTCGCTGCCCAATAAGTTTTTCCATTAGACGAGGACTAATTTGTAAAAAAACGTGTATTTTTGTATGTGAGAGGTGGCATTCGGATTTTTGCAGATAAAGTTAGGTGACACCTTCAGTAATAATAATTGACTTATGCTCCTTCTCAAATATGCCCGGAACATTAATAAAAAAATTTAAATATTTAAAAATTTCGAAAAACATCGATTTTTTTCTGCTTTCTTTGCTTATAACTTTAAAACGGTTCGATTTGGAACAAAGTCGTAGAAAAATAAAATAAAGATAATTGAATTTTGTATGATATACGACTAGTCAAAAATATCTTAAGGTATTACCTTTTCTGCAATAGAGCAATAAATACAAAATAAGGGGGCAAAATACGCCTGTTGTTATTCAATGTTTCTTAACCACTTTGGTGGCACTTAAAACCTTATTAATTCGCTTAGAAAATTCTTATAACTTACTTAAATGATCTACCAAATATTTCATTAAAATCGACTTAATAGATTTTGCATAATAAATTTGCAATAAATATTTTTAAAAAAGTTCAAATTTTTTAAAATCTTTTTGAACAAAAAGTATACCATTTAGAAGTTGGCTAATTTTTTTACATATAAAGAGGTGCTCTACCTATCTAATACACTTTACAGAATTAAAACCGGATTATTTAAGGGGCCTCAGCAATGTTTTCAAATTATAAACAATTTTTTGGCTTAGAAACAAATAGCTTCGTTTAATAATAAAAAAATTAATTTTTAGCAATGCAAATAATTAAAACCAGTATAATTTGACTTAAACTTTCAAATGCTGTCAGCAGAATTACTATTTTATTTTTTAATCAAAAGGTATTCTCGTTCAAAAATTGCAATTTTTCGATTTTTTGAACGTTTATCTCAAAAACTATGCATCCTACGAAAAAACTTGTAAGAACATTTTTTGCTTAGAATTACCCAAGAAATAAAAAAATGTTTTATTTTGCGAAAAATCGATGTAATGTAATTCCTCAAGTTCTTTGTTTATAACAATCTTATCGACATCCGGATCAACTGTTACCCAAAAAATTCGTGTTCTACGGGTCAAAATACATAAAAAACTTGGGTAAGTCCATCTAAATAAAGGAGCCCGTAGCACCCCCTCCTGGACACAGCACTAATTTGTTTATAAGCCAAAAACTTGCTTTAAAACTTTAAAACATTGCTGAGGCTGTTTAAAGAATCCGATTTCAATTCTGTAAAGTGCATTAGATAGGTGGAGTGCTTCTTTATATGTAAAAAAATTGACAAATCTTTGTATGTTCTAGTTTTTGTTGTGCAAGATTTTAAATTTTTTAAATTTTTTAAAAAAAGTTTAGATTGCAAAATTATTATGCAAAATCCAGTAAGTCAATTTTAATGAAATTTGGTGGACGGTTTTAGCACATTACAAAAATTTTCTAAGCGAGTTAGGAAGGTTCCAAGTGTAACCTAAGTGATGAAAAAACATTGAATAATGACAGGCTTGTTTTGCCTCCTTATTTTATATTTATTGCTATTTTGCAGCAAGGGTGTTAAATTAAGACATTTTTAACCAATCGTATCTGATAGAAAATTTAATTATCTTTGTTTTATGCCTATACGACTTTGTTTCAAAATGAATCGTTTTAAAGTTATAAGCACAGAATATAGAAAAAAAAAACGAAATTTTTTGAAATTTTTAAATATTTTATTTTTTTTTATTAATGTTCCGGGCATATTTGAGAAGGAGCATAAGTCAACAGATCCTTCCTGGTCTACATGTTATATATGTGTCTAGTCTCATAATGAATGTCCTGAAATTAAAGAAGATACACTACAATAACCTCGGGATCATATCTAATTTATACTACAAGCAGCGAGCAAAAGTACGTGTTAACGAACAGATGTTAGCAGAAATTGAAATTAGACGTGAGGTGAGACAGGGATGCGTATTGCGCCTCTTTAATGCCTATTCGGAAGTGATCCTAAAAGGGTGAGGATAAAAAGGATCATCTTGAGGAAGAAACAGCTGGAATAAAGGTGAACAAGGAGCCAAGAATACGGTCTAACAATGAACAACAAGAAGACAAAATTTATGAGAATTTCTAAGACTAAAAGACATAACGAGAATCTCCTCATAAACGGAACCAAATTGGTTCGACATTAAATGTCGAACCAGTAGACCAATATGCATATCTTGGACCAATGATCAACTCCACAAGTGATTATTTCCAGGAGATTAAAATTAGAAATGAAAAGGCTAGAGCGAATTGTAACAAAATGAATAAAGGTGCTCTACACAAGAGATCTAAAGTTAGAGCTAAGAGTAAGGTTAGGTGCTACGTTTTTTCGATTCTGTTTTACGGAATGGAAGCTTGGACCTTGAATGCGGCATCAATGAAAAAACGAATCATTCGAGTTGTGGGTGTATAGAAGAATTCTGAAAATACCGTTGACAGAACAAACAAAGAAGTTCTGAGAAAGACGAGTAAAAATATGGAAGTCTTAAATACAATCAAAATCAGAAAATTGGAATATCTCGGACATATTACACGTGGAGAGAGATACAACTTGCTCCAACTCATTCTGCAGGGAATGATTCAAGGAAAAAGAAGCATAGAGAGACGAAGAATATCGTGGCTGCGTAACCTGAGAGAATGGTACGGATGTACATCAAATCAACTTTCCGGAGCAGCCGTCTCCAAAGTCCGAATAGCTATGATGATTGCCGACCTCCGTTGGGGAGGTAGCATTTGAAGAAGAAGTCTCATAACACATTATCTCAAATATACTATAATGGTGTTGTACATGTTGAACATACATAAACTTACGCCGAACTCACAAACGAAATAGGGACAATGATTTAAAAATTTGCAAGTGCATTTTAAAAGCATTTATTAACCTGAAGCTACAGCCCTACTCATACAAGAAATGCATAAAGCCAAAGCAGACATTACTGCTTTACAGATCAGATGGACTGGCTCAGGAATTCTAAAAAAATAACTACAATATCTATTACACCGGACCCTACCCATCACAAATTATAGTGAAGAGGAATAAAGACTTAAAGTAGAGTTTGCTAAGGTTAGCATTGTCAAAGTTCACGCTCCAACCGAAAAGAAAGAGGACGATGAAGAAGACATGTTTTATGAGGCATTGAACACTGGGACTGGATATTGGGAGTACGATAAGTGACCAAAAAATGATGTTCTATTTAGAAGGAGACTTTAATACCAAAGACGTAAAAGATATCTTTCTTCCCACCAGCGGTAAAGATAGTCTACACGCAGACTCAAATGACAACGGCCTGAGGCTCATAAACTTTGCTATGATCAAGAATATGGTAATAATTGGGACACGATTTCCCCACCAAAATATACAGGGTGTCCAAAAACTCTACCGACAAACGAAGACAGGAGATTCTTCAGATAATTTTAAGACAATTTAACCCGATTCCTCTAGTCCGAAAATGCTTTCTAAAGGAGCTAGAGCTATTTGAAGATGGCGTCTGGAAATTAGTTTTTCTTAAATATCTCCAGAACGCTTCTATTTAGAAAAACGAAAATTGATACACATATTTATCTTCCAGAGATAAATCGATTCCATCCATTGCAAATTTCTAGTACCGGTCATAGGCGTCCGTTTTGGGTAGGGCAACAGTTATATTATCGCATAACTTTTTTGTTTTTAATTTTTAAGCATTTTTGAGTCTGGATTATTAAAACGTAAGGTATTATAGTACTCAATGGTACTCCTACTTTAAGTCGATAGGATACACCGTTTTCTAGAAAAATCGATGTGAAAATTTCTAGTTTTTTCAATATCAAAAAAAAATTAAAAAACAAACTATTTAGTACGTTTATTTATATTCCAGCTGGTACGTTTACTTATATTCCAGAGATGAATCGATTTCATTAATTGCGAATTTCTAGTACCGCTCATATGCGTCCGTTTTGGGTAGGTCAACGGATATTTTATAGCATACCTACCTACTTTTTTTGTCGTCAAATTTTTAAGAATTTTTGACACTAAATTATTAAATTATGAGGTATTCTAGTACTAAAAGTTACCCTTGATTTAAGTTGGTAAAATCCATCGCTTTTTTTTGGAAAATTTTTTCATTTTTTTTAAACTCAGGAAACGAAAAATTTTCAAATCGATTTTTCTAGAAAACGGTGTATTCTACCGACTTAAAGCAAGAGTACCTTTTAGTACTAGAATACCTCACAATTTAATAATCCAGTATCAAAAATCCTTAAAAGTTAAAGATAAAAAAGTTATGCGATAAAATAACCGTTGTCCCACCCAAAACGGACTATGACTGGTACTAGAAGTTCACAATGGATGGAAGCGAATAAGACGCCTTCTTCAAAGAGCTCTAGCTCCCTTAGAAAGTTAAATTGTCTTAAAATTATCTGAGGAATCTCCTGTCTTCATTTGTCGGTAGAGTTTCTGGACACCCTGTATATCAGAGAACTTGGAAATTTCCTGATAATGAAACAATTAATACATGAAAAATATTTACAAAAAACCATCATCTTAGCTTCTTCAGACAGAAGTACTTCAAAGAGACTTGGAAGACAAACCACACCACTACTTATTACTTAACCTTTTATTAACACTACTTAAACTTATTAGTGAGTTTTTGATTAATTAAACAAAAACTTAACTGATCCAACGTGAAACAACAAAATTACTAGTCTTAGGATGGAAAATCCTGTGGACGATCTGTGGGCCTTCTAGGGACGAGATAATAGGAGGGTTGGGATGAAGACATTAAGACCTACAAGCATTGTATGAAGAAGAAAATATAGTCCGATACATAAAGGAAAATCGTATAAGATGGGGAAGACAGGTATGAGATCTAATGATGAAAGACTGCTAAATACAACTTTCTGGAAAGGCCTGATCGCAGAAGGTCAATTGGTCGCCCAAGAAAAAGATGAAAGGATGCAGTAACGGGTTATGTACGAAAGATGGGGTAGAACAACAACGGGAGATTATTGCCAAAGACCAGCCAGTGTGGGGGAAAATAATAAACGCGGCCAAAACTCACTTAGAGTTGAAGAGTTGTACTTATTGTAACTAAACTTCTGATTTCAAAATAAGAAATTAAATTAAAAATATTCAAGCAGCAATATTCAAGGAAAGCAGTTCCTATACTTACAAAAGTTGTCCGATATTTTGTTTCAACCAAGAATCACACCAGTTTTAAGCTAATGTGAAGCCTGAAATAAAGTTAATGTTATGGCAATGTATTCAATACATTTTTGTTTTCTTTCACTAAATTTTGCGTTATACGCAAGCCACTTATACGCGTACAGCAAAAATAGGCTAAAATATTCTCTTTTTTCTAATTAGTAACAATTAATTTGCAGACTATTCAAGTTTGTACATAAAAATATATATTACATTGTTTACATTCTAACCATCTTTCGTTAATTACCACGTTTTTAGCCTTACACGTTTTTTATTGTTACCATGAAGCTACTAATTACATTTGAATAAAAATTAATTTTTGAATGCCATTTAACGTATCAAATTTAAACTGAATATATTAGCAACTATTAATAAGTACTCTAATGAAGAATAGTACCTTGTTGGCTGCGTACTCGCTCCACAATTACCGTGTGGTTTCCTAGTTAATTTTAATTAATTGTGGAATATTTAATTACATCGGTATTAATTAATTTTTATCGGTTATCTTTGAAATCTTTTACAAAAAATGGGTAGAACATGATACAGATACCACTTTTGATAATATAAATTTGGGCTTTGATAATTTACAGTTTTTTTAAACTACGTCCTTTATTAATTAGATGGTTTTTGGATAATGAATTTTCGACCACACACGAATTTAAAATTAGGGAATTGTGTAAAAGTTACAAAAAAATTGGTTTGATTTTAATGATGAAGATTGATGAATAAATAGAATTATTTAAAAATTATAAATAAGTGAGATTAAACATTATTCTTCCTTCTTGTATGAAGCTTTAAATTCTTCAACATTAGCCTCATAAATTGTTTAAATTATCGCACCATCTTTTTCTTGGTCTGCCAATACTTCTTCGTCCATTTGGTGACTTATCTAGTGCTATTCGTACTATCCTCTGCCATTCTACTAATCTGTTCGTTCCACTCCTGTTTTCGTTTTGTCACCCATCCATTTATTGCGCTCAGAGCAACAGTGGCCTAACCCACATCCTACAATTTTACCAAAACGCTTTTATTGTATTAAAGTTATCCGTTATTTAAGTATTTTAAAATGCAGAGTAGTTCAAGTAACCATTGCTTGATCGACTCTGTATTTAAAAATACTTAACGAATAACTTTAATGCAATAAAAGCGTTTTGGTAAAATTGTGTGATGTGGGTTAGGACTCTGTTGCTCTGAGTGCCTCTTATGTCTTCTTCATTGCATGCTCTTCTTATGGTTTCGCTTTTCTTCCTACCCAACAGACTTTTCCCTGATATTCGTCGAAGTATTTTCATCTCTGGTGTTTCTATTAGTTGTCTCATTTTAGATGTGTCAGGTCTTGTCTCCGCCGTGTATGTCAATATAGGTCTAATTGCTGCTTTATAGATTCTTGCTTTTGTATCTTATCTTAGGAGTTTGTTCTTCCAGATTATGTCATTAAGAGATCCCGCCGCTTTACCTTCTTTTAAGCTTTGTTGTCGTATACTTCTTCTTCAACATCTCCGTAACTAGTTAGATCTATTCCCAGATATATCTAAACATTGCTTCCTGCTTTATTATTTTCCCATCAGTTTCGATTTTACGTCGTAGTGGGTATTTAGATGTTGTCATACATTAGGTTTTTTCTGCTGATATTATCATATTGTATTTATTGGCTGTTGTATTGAAGGTGTGTGTTAATCTTTGGAGATCGTCTTCTGTCTCAGAGATTAAAGCGGCGTCGTCTGCGTAACATACTAGGTTGTTCAATAAGTTTTGCGGGTCGATATGAGTGGGCGTTGCTACCAGCATACATTTTTGAGGTTATGTAGGTAGACTCTTTATATGAACGTGTGTAAAGTTTCATGCCAATCTGTCAATTCATTCTTTGTTTACAAGCCATTTATTATTGACGTGTCACACACTCAAAAAAATTTAGTTCGTAATATTGATTAACAGTGATTATTGAATAGTATTTCGTTCTCACAACAATTTAATTTGTTGTCTCAACGAACTTTTAGACATTGACGAATGTACTTGGTTATTGTCACAATGATTGAATAATAATTGTGAGAATAACTGGAGTACATTAATCAATAACACTCAATTTATTCAGCCAATAACTTAGTTTCGTATATTTAATAAATACTGTTAATTGTGGCAGCAACTCACGTTGTTGATTTCGTAGATGACAAGCAATTACCTTGGTTTATCGTGACAACGTACAGATTTCATTAAAACAATGTACAAATGTTGTTAATATAGAGTAATATATGATTATTGAATAGATGTACACTGATTGTTGTGCCAACGAATGCATTAATTAATCTACTACTGCCTTTAATTCGCACAATCAATGCGTTAATTGTGACAATAATCGTGGTTGTTGAGACAATAAATGTTTTGCTTGACCATTTGAAATGTAACGGCTTTTCCTTGAAAGTGCCGAATAATAATTGCATTTTGTTTCCAAGTGTAGTCCGTAGTAGAAGGAAGATAAGGATAAGATATTACTTATTTTTTATATTTGAATAAAAGTAAGTTTTTTCTGATAAGGTAAATACGGGAGAACATTCTAATTAAAAATAAACTTGTCAGTGTCTTATGTTTGTAAGTGTTTACTTTTAATATTGTCTTGTGATGTTATTTATAAGATGAACTGAAAATGAATTTTCGAATCCTGAATGAAAAAAATAATTAGTATTTTTGAAAATTTAAACGCAGAATAAAATATTACAGTATTATCGACGGTCTGACGTCCCTGAGAACTTCTATAATGATTATTTTAATAAGTCACAGGGGCGAAAAAGAGAAAATTTAGTATGATTTTTTTATTTCAAATATACTATTCAAAAGAAACATTTTGTTTATTCTAAGGGACTTTCAGCCCTCAGTAATAAAGTGGTCTTTTACTCTGCGGTTAAATTTTTCAAAAATACTTATTAGTTTTCTCAAGATTCCAAAAAAATGAATGCGTTTAAAAATAATTCGATCGAAATTTTGCCCCTGCGCTCTCAAAAATGATTAAAGTGTTATACATTTTTGAAATCACCATTTCAAACAATTTTAAATGAGCTGTCACATGATGTACTTTCCCATTAAAAAAAAATCAAAGTTACGCCTGTCACCTGAAGAGGGATCGTGTAAAGTTCGAAACATTGATGTTATTATATACTTTGATAATTTTAAAAATCGACCTGTCTGAGCGTTTTGCTTATGTGCTAAAAATAAATAAGTTAATAAGGGGGGGGGGAGTGTAACACTTATTCCAGTGCACTGTATAAGCGATATAATAATTATGAGAAATCACACAGTGTAAAGTCCTAAAGGTTAAGGACAAAAAAAGGGAATTTAAAAAATTATTATTAATCAATTAATATGATACATTGGGCTAATGCATTCAGTAATTATTAATATAAAATACGTTCATAGTAGGAATGAACGAAACTGATTGTAAGAATGAATAGAATTGCTTGTAAGAATAACCGTATTTATTGTGCCAATGAACGGAATTAATTGTAACAATAAACGGAAATAATTGTAGAAATAAACGAAATACGTTAGGAGAAATAACACTGTTATTGGCACAACGAATGGTCTTCGTCGGTCAATTAACGACGTTGTTGTTTCAATAAATAGTGTTCGTTGACTCAATGAACAGAGTTCGTAATATCAATAAAGTGAGATTATGGTATACATAATGAAAGTTCATTGTTTCAATAAATAGTGTTCGTTGACTCAATGAACTGAGTTCGTAATATTAATAAAGTGATATTGTGGTATACATAATGAATGTTCGTCCATTCAATAAACGTAATACATTGGCTCAACTAACGAAAATAATGAATTGATGAACATCGCTTTGTTGTTACAATAAAACCAAGAATTGGACAAATTTTAAGAATTGCGTTTGTTGTCTGTATTAACATTTTTATTGATATTACGTACCTTTTTCGTTGAGTGCACTATTTCTCAAAATGGAAAAAATCAAGTATCGTGCAGTGATTGAATTTTTATTTTTGGAAGGTTTAAAAGCAAGGGAAATTTATGAACGAATGTTTAAAGTGTATAAGGACTCTTCCCCTTCAATTAGTATAGTAGAAAGATGGGTTGCTGAATTTAAACGTGGTCGTACAAGCCTAGAAGACGATCCACGTCAAGGACGTCCAAAAACAGTAACAACCCCAGAAATCGTAGAAAAAATACAGGATATGGTATTGGAAAATCGTGGAGTGGCTGAAAGAGATTTAGTAGAAGCCCTAGGGATCTCATTGGGCAGTGTAAGCAATATCTTGACTAAAGTATTGGGTTTCAAAAAACTGTGTTCACAGTGGGTGCCGCATTCGCTAACAACGGAACAAAAACACATTCGAATGCGACTTTCTCAGCAGCATTTAGAGCAGCATCGATTCATCACTATGGATGAAACTTGGGTCTATCACCGTGATCCTGAATCAAAACAAGAGGCTAAAGGGTGGTGTGAACCTCGTTCTTCGGCTCCAAAACGAGTTCACGTCCACAAATCGGCTAAGAAGGTGTTAGCGTTAATTTTTTTTGGGATGCGAGAGGAATTTTGTTTGTGAATTACTTACAAACTGGTTAAACAATAAATTCTGAATATTATTTTAACCTCTTAGACCAGTTGAAGGAAAAAATTCGTGAAAAAAGGCCAGGTTTGCAGAAGAAAAAAATCATATTTCATCAGGATAATGCACCGTCTCATAAGAGCCTTTTAACAATGACTAAAATCCATGAACTAAAGTTCACATTGTTGGAGCATCTACCTTATTCAACAGATTTGGCCCCTAGTGACTTCCATCTATTCCAGTACCTAAAAAAATTCATGCGTGGAAAGCGTTTTTCATCAAATGATGAAGTCATAACAGCTGAGGAAGCGTATTTTGCAACCCTTCCAGATTCTCACTTTAGGGATGGAATTTGTAAATTGGAATCTCGTTGGAACAAGTGTATTGATGTTCAGGGAGACTATACTGAATAATAAAGTTTATTGAAATCCTTAAAATTGTGTTTTTTTTATCGAACCGCAAAACTTATTGAACAACCTAGTAATATTTGGATTTCTTTGTTCCCCATTCTGTAACCATGACCTTTACGTACTGCTTCTATTATTAGGTCTTACGTCATTATTATATTAAAGAGAAGTGGGCTTAACCAGTCACCTTGTCTGACTCCGCTTTGTACTGGTATAACCTGTGTTATTTTTCCATTTATCTTTGCCTGTAAGATTAAACATTAATAATAGAAATTTGGTTTACATTAGTTTTGTTCGCGGTAACGATCCAGGACTTGTATTATATTAATATTCTATTCAATAATTTACTTTGCAGCTGTATCAATTTGCATCATGTGTAACTATCGGGCACTTAAATCCTCAATTTCAGGCATAGGAATGCTTGACCTACGCCATAATAAATGCACCCTGCTTTTCAGGTTACTGAAGTCAAAAAGAACTCTCCAGTTATGCCAATAATAACTCTCTTGAAATTAGATAAGCGATGAATAAAATGAAATCCAATAAATCACCAGGAGACGATAGAATAATGATCGATGCTGTTAAGAATGGAGGTGAAGATCTAAGGAGAAAAATAAAAAATCTCGTTTGACAGTGAAATCCATACCATCTGAATGGAATCGAGCCAAAACAATTTTTCTGTACAAAAAAAGAGAAAAAACTGATATGGAAAATTACCGACCAATCTGTCTGTTAAACCATCTTTATAAACTTTTCACGAGAGTAATCACCACAAGATTAGACAAGAAATTAGACTTATTGCAAAGTAGAGAACAAGCTGGATTCAGATCAAATTTTGGAACTAACGATCACCTCCAAACAATAAGACAACTCATTAAAAAATCCATAGAATATAAAAAGCCCTTAGTTTTAACATTTGTAGATTTCCACAAAGCGTGACAAAGGAATAAATGTGTGCAATCAAGAAGATATAGTCTTGATTGCTAGTTGAATGGAAACCAAGAGGCGATAAACGTAGCAGAGGAAGACCACCAACATGATGGCAAGCCGACTTACGAAAGACAACAAAAAACTGGATACAGAAAGCACAAGATAGAACACATTGGGACAAACAGAGGAGGCCTATATCCAGTAGTGGATCGAGAGAGGCTGATGATGTAGTCAAAAAAGTAGTTACAGATACAGATTTTGTTATCCAAAAATTACCAAAAGTAATATCTGAAATTTTATTTTACTTTCTCATTGTCTTACCCTGTACATTTTGTTACAGTTTAAACTCCTACCCTTTCTATCGAAATTTTATAATAAACTGAATTGACACAAACGATAAAAAACATCACGGATTTTGGTCAAACTTCCTACATGACATGTTGGTGGTATGTTTTTATGTCCACAATCCATTAATGGAGTTGGGTCTAATCAGTGGTCGTCAGAAGCGGTGATTAGGACAAAGCGTGACTGCCTATCAGACCGCTCATCTCCTTGTATTGTGTTTACATGGGCCGTATCATCGTATCTGATACAGCTGAATATATGACAAGCTGCCCGAAAGCAAAAGCTTAAAAACTTGAAAGGATCCACTTAAGCAGTGCCGGAGTAGAATTAATAATTACAAGACAACGAAGAATTCGTAAGTAAGTAAAAGAAAAATGTAAGTAAAATAATATGGTCATTTGTAACGTTATAAACGTCACATCTTTACTATTTTATTTTTAAATAAATAATCATTTTATTCTATTTTCTTCAATATTTCACTTAATAATAATCTTCTTTTATTTTGTTTTACCTGTTTTCTCGTTAAAAACTCAGTTGGCGCCCTGTTATAGTAAATTCTCTTTACATCCTAAAATATCTTTAAGGCCGGCCATTGGTAATGTTATAAGTATAGCCGATCCCATCACCTTTATAAAGTACACCACTCATAATCTAGAGCATATATGTATACCGAAAAATGCTTAACCTACTAACAATATATGTCGCTAGTTCCAGCCATATTTTTGTTATCCTACCTGTTGTGTATTGTTTATAAAAAAATGTGAAAGTTTTGCTTTTTTCTCAATAAATATAAGAGCGTTTATATCTAAATTACTTAAGTATTTAAATGAATTTCATGATAAAATTCCGTTTAGCACTACAGTAGAAGTAATGGAAGGATATAACGTTAAAAAAATGTGAATTAATAAAGTACTTTTTGCGTGGTGTACTTTTAAAATAAATTTCTGAAATTAATAGAAATTGGCATGTGAAACGTAAATATTCGACATATAATACGAATACAGTATAGGAATCTGTAAGAATCTAAGCTCTGTTAATGTAGCCATTATGTATAAGATGGCGCTACGAAAAATATTATATACATGTGCAAAATTCAGGAGCGGTATGGCCCGTTTGAAACTTTCCTTTGGAAATTTCGGTACTGTATAGAGAGTAATACCGTTTTGAGGGATGCGGGTGGTTCATTATTGCGTACTTGGAATAATATCAGGGCCCCGTAACCGGGCGTGCAACGCGTGCGGTGCACGCGTGCGTAACCCCAATGGGGCGCCAAACCGAAGGATTGGTAAATAAGAAATATTTATTTTAAATGAGATAATCATTTTTTATATACAATTTTATTTATTTCATGAACAGCTAGAGAAATCTCAAAAATCAAATATTGTGTTATTACTGAAAAAATGATTATTATTCCCGTCCTGAAATGTTGAACGTACTCCGTCTAAAATATATTACATTTTATTGTCCCTTCCTAATTTTTTTCTTTGAAGTATGTAGATAGATTGAATTACGCTTGCCATATGAAAATCAAACATCAAATCACACTCCTTGACGACTAGAAACATAAATTAGTACCCATAACGCAACTTAGCAGTTTTACTCCTATAAAGTGAATCTTTTACTCTAATGATAATTACCCTTAAGTAAACACATACTCTATGAATTATGATTATGTATTTAACTTGGGTATTACCTTTTCCCGTAAAATTAATAATGTATTAATAATAATTAAAATTAATAATTAATAAAATTAATATGAAACCATATGGTTGCTAGTTATGCAGACACCCTATATAAAATTTGTTTGAAAACTTTGATATAACAAAATATTATTGTTTATTTACTTGAATGTATATTTTTAATTTAATACACGGGGTGCTTCATTCATGTTGCAAAAAAATTTAAGGGGAAAGACGCAAAATGTCGCCTCTCAAAATTTTCCTGTGTTTTAAATGTGTTCATTTTTTTCGAATACTGAGAAAACTAATAAGTATTTTTAAAAAAATTAAACGCAGAATGAAAGAAAACGTTATTGCCGAGGGCCGACAGTCCCTTAGAATAAATAAAAAGTTTCTTTTGAATTAAATATTTGCAATTCACTAAATTTTCTCTGTTTTCACTAAGTTTTCAGGAGAAGTTTTTTCAGGAGAAGAATAGGAGAAGTTTTAATTGTAGAACAGTTTAAAAATTTGGAACGTCAGATTACGAAAACGCTCCATGTATTTTTTCGAACAGAACTTCCAATTGATTTGTTACTGTTTCATTAAACTCTCATGCAAAAATCATATTGCTATTTATCAAAAATATAATTCCTGCCATTTGACATGTTCTTCGTGTTAAACTTATTAAAATGCCCAGTTGGTGATAATACCAGTCTGATTTTTGCATAAGAGTTTAATGAAATCGTAACAAATCAGTTGGAAGTTCTGTCAGACAAAATACATGGAACGTTTTCGTAGTCTGATGTTCCAAATTTTTAACCTGTTCCACAATTAAAGCTTCGCCTGTTTCAGTGTTCCCGTACATCAAAGTTTGTCCGACTAGACACAGTTAAGTTAAAAATTTTCAGCTTCTTATTAATCAACTTCTTTTTTGTACGCGAGATCCAAGCCTATAATTCAAATTTAACTTATAAATAAGTGATTTTTACTCAGGTCAGCCGTTATGATGAAACATTTTATTTTAGGGAATATAGTATGGTATAGTTAGACCCATACCCAGACATCCAAAGTGAAAGTTATCCTCCAACACCAAATTGTTCTATATGGTCCACATAATGTTCAGAAAAAAGTCACACCATTTTGAGCGTCGGGTTTGGGGGGGAGAGGGGGGAGAAATCGGTAAATTCGTAGTTTTTTACGTTTTTCGTCAATATTTCTAAAACTATGCGATTTAGCATGAACAACCTTCTATACAAAATTGTTCTACATTAAATTTGAAACAAAAAAGGTCCTATGCATAACCCTTCCAAAATGAACGGTTCCAAAGTTACGGAGGTAGTATGTTATAATTGGTCCAAAAAAGGCCTAACCCAGACATCCGAAGTAAAAGTTTTCCTGCAACACCAAATTGTTCTATATGGTCCACATATGAGTGATCGCGTCTAGCCTTAATTTATACCGTTTTTTTTTAGTTGTTATATGCATGTTTATCCGATTTTTTTGCCGGTACGGCGAGCTCTATTTCAAAAATCTTCTAGTTTCCTCCAAATAATATTTTTTCTAGATTTTTTGTGATATTCTAAATAAAATAAGTTTCTTGACATTTTTCTCCAAAGTTAATGGTTTTAAAGTTATAAGCGATTTAAATCCGAAAAATGCCAAAACGCATTTTTGGATTTTAAATCGCTTATAACTTTAAAACTGTTAACTTTTGAGAAAAATGTCAAGAAACTTATTTTATTTAAAATGTCCCAAAAAATCTAGAAAAAATATTTTTTGGAGGAAAACTGGAGATTTTTGAAATAGAGCGCGCCGCACCGACAAAAAAATCGGATGGACATGTATATTTAACAATTAAAACACGACGGTTTAAATTAGGGTTAGACACAATCACTCTTTAGAATCTTCAAGCTGAATGTTTAAACTTCAATTTAAGAATCTGGCAACCTCAAAAGTTCTAATTTAAATATGAGTTTTTAGGCCTCGTAAATGAGCATTTTCGCACTTTTCAGATTTTAAATCGCCTATAACTCGAAAACTATCAATTTTTGAAAAAAATTACAAGATACCTTTCTTGTTTAGAATGACCCACTAAACTTAAAAATATATGTTCCGGGGCAAAAAAACGTGATTTTTTCTATTTGTTTATAAAAATTGTTTAAACAGTTTCTGCCCAAAAATTCCGCCCGGCACCCTTCAGATTTGTTTAGAGGGGACATGTTTGAATAGGAATCCACAAAGAAACCGAATCAGAAATTTTCCCAGACGGGAGCGGTCTCACCACATGGACTAAAATAGATTTCTCCAATACTTTTGGTTTAGATTTTACCACGAGATACGAGCACAGTATCCAAGTAAAATTTTCAGCGAGACCCCGTCCTTAAACCGCCTACTAAAAAATTAAAAGTTCGCACCTGATATATAAAACGATTTCGAGTCATCTTAGCGAGGCCGCACCTGCATACTCTCTGTACTTAACTAAACTATCGACTCACTAAAAATTCTGCCGTTTGCGGCCTCGCTTAGATATCTATTGCGTTATTTCTCCGATAGAGGCAGCATCTCTCGGGAAAGAATCTTTTCTCTCTGTTGCGCCGGCATTTGGGGACCTCTCTTTCATACAACGGCCGGCCTTAAGACATAATACGGAACATGCTCATTGTTGTCATTTCGAAAATACAGTGACAACCAAGAAGAAGAGGTGGCAGAATTAGTTTAAAAAGGGATGTCAGGGATGAAAATAAATCATTTTTCATCAGACCATAATCTCTGGGGGTAAACAATTCATTATATCTTATTGTATTCATTATATTTTTAAATTCATAGTTTTTATAACCATTTTTTCTATATCTAACCTCCATCTCCAAAAGCACATGTTCTTGATATTTTACATTTTCAATATTTTCTTCACTTATTAATATGCACGTAGAAATCAAATAATTTAACTAGTAATAATTAATAATAATTCCATTTAATCTATTGTTGCCATTTGTTACTTTTTCCATTACTGGCTAAAGGCACACTTTGGTTTCTCGCTTTTTGATGTCACTAATATACGGCTTGTATTCTAGTTTTTGGAAATAATTCAAAGGAATATTTCCCTCTTCGGGTTAGCCGTCCATCTAGCCCAGGCTGAGAAGTCACCAGCTGTACCATTCGACATCAAGAAGTTACTATCGAACAGATACCAAAAGCCACATAAGTATAATCCAAAATTGTTAGCTCTCGTCAAGAATTTGAATATTATATAATATACATCACGTTTTTATTATTTTTTTTGAAGTTATAGGTACTTCTTTAGGCACGAGGATAAATTTTTATTTTACTGAGCGCATGCGCACACCGACAGTATGGTATAAACGTTATACGGGATCTGATTGGGTGTTAAAATCATCTGTCAATAATAGGGCTTTTCATCGATTGTCATTTGTTTCGAGCTTCTCTCATGTGTCACATAATATTATTATATCTACGTCATACGTCGTTGGTTTGTATTATTGTATATAACAATAACGTATGTCGTAGATATATTGATATTATATGACACATGACAGAAGCTCAAAACAAATAACTGTGAATAAAAAGCCCTATTGTTCAATATAAAGATTTTGGATAAACACAGGATTAGTTTTTATTGTTGTGATGGCAGAGAAAAAAGCAAGTTTGTAATATTGTAGTGACTTTTTAAATAGTTTTTAAAAGCGACAGGTACGTAATAATTGTATAGTTCAAGCAATCTATATAGTGTAATAGGTAAGATTTGTAGCTTTCTTTGGGTTGTTCTTCTTTAATATTAGGCCGGCAGCTGGTGTTTTCTGGTAATTAAATATGTAGTTAAAAATATTTATTTATACTTAGGTAAATAGCGTTAAAGCAGGACATAATATTGTATGTGTTAAAATTAATTTTATCAATTTTTTAATAACATTTAACCTCACAGGGACCTCCCTCTTACCGCATGCTTGCATTAATAACTGATGTAGAATAGCTTTTATAATTAATCTTGTTATTGTTAGAATTACTGATACTAAAAGAACTTTATAAAAACACAGTTAGATCTAAAATTACTTTAGGTATACAGTTCAAAACTTTAAAATTCAGCACAAAATGCAAGCATGTCCCCGCTCTTTTTTTTATTAAAAATACAAAATCTAAAAATATTTTTTTAACCGAGTCTTTTCATTAGTACACTTATGCTTGGAAAATGAATTACACAACACAACAATTAAAATACTGATACACTTAACTCATTTTCTCCTTCTTCCGTATTTTCTTCGTCACTATCATCGCCCAATTCAATAATAAATTTATTTCCACCATTAATGTGGAAGTGCCCAATCTTCTTATAATATTCTTCCACTTTGATCACTTTGGCGATTCTTTTCTGCCAGTCTACTTTGGTAATATTGGCTACTTCTTTTTTAATGATCTCAATTACCTTTTTGTCAAATTTAGGAAATTTATTTGAACGCCTTATACTTGGTTTTAATTGTCCCCAAATTAACTCAATAGGATTGAAAACACAAAAGTAGGGGGGAAGTCTCAATATAGTGTGTCCATGCTTTTCGGCAATACTCTCTAGAGCGTATAATTTTCTAAATTGCTTTGTGTGTAGAACTTCAATAAGTTGTTTTTTTGTGTAAAAATCTTCGAAATACAAATCATTTTCCCTTAAAAAATTTTGTAGGTCAGCTTTCTTTGAAGATGTATTTGGTATTTTAGTGAGTTGTCGGGAATGATAGGAAGCGTTGTCAAGCACTATTACGCTGTTTTTCTCCAAGTTTGGGATCAGCGAGTTTTCAAACCAATCTTCAAAAATGTCAGCTTCCATATTCTTGTGGTAGTCAACGTTACAATCTTCCATTTTCTTCCCACATAATTTTAAAGCATTCGGAACCCATCCCTCACTTCCTCCGCAATGTACAATAATTAGTCGCGAGCCTTTATTTGCAGGCATTTCTGGTATGCACATGCTTGAACCATCTGTCCATCCTTTATTTACTGTATCGTGGGTATCATACCAAGTTTCATCTAAATAATAAATTCTCCTATTTTCTTGCCTATATTTAGTAATTTCTTCTAGGTACATATTACGTCTGTTGACTATTCTTTGGCTTTCCATAATTGCTTGACGTTTATTTATTTTTTTGAACTTAAAGCCCATTTTTTTTATCCAATTTTGAAGAGTTTTCTCACAGCAGTTCATATTTCGACCGGTTGTTTCCAATTTCTTTCTTATTATTTCTATTGTAGGTATTTCATTGCTTTTGTAGCAGTCGTATATTGTGGTTTTCAATAGTTTTACAAGTGAAGGATTTAAAGGTCTTGAAAATTTGTAGTCACATCGTTTCTTGCGATGATAGGGTTCATTTTTAACTATTTTATATACAGTAGAAAGTGGAATTTCTGTTAAATCAGAGGTGGCTTGTGCCAATAGTGTTTCATCGAAGCCGAATTTCGTACGTAGATTTTTGTATACATTCAAACATACTTGCTGTGTTTCTGCATTTAAATGCATTCGAATCTTCTTTACGATCTCTTTTTTTTTTAGTAATTACATACATTCACACTAGCACTGGCAATTTCTACAATATCAGCGTTATCGTACGCGATATTTACATTATCCCACGGGCGCCACATCACTATTCACATTAATTAAATTACAATAATCAACACTTGACACTCTCCAAACGAAATACTAAACCAATATTCAAAATAATTACAGCAAACAAAACACTCGTATCACTTAACACACGTACACTCCAGTACTAATACACTGCTAGCTACCGAACTAAAACTAATCTTTTGCACGAAACTTGTGAATAGATATGCGGGAGGTCTGGCCGTAAAAACACAGATGCTTTCACAAAGGGCCGCTTCTTAAACGTTTGACCTAACATCTATATTTGAAGAATATCATATTTCACCGGCTTAAAGCTATTCTACAGTATTTTTTACTTGGACAATAAATGTTTCAGTATCCTAATAAAAAATTTCATAGGTACCTACCTACATATTTGGAATATTTAAAAAGAACCTACCAAAATAGTATGTAATGCTTTGATTTACATTGGTTATTATATTAATAACATATATTAGTTTTTATTGTTGTGATGGCAGAGAAAAAAGCCAGTTTGTAATATTGTAGTGACTTTTTAAATAGTTTTTAAAAGCGACAGGTACGTAATAATTGTAAATGTTTCAGTATCCTAATAAAAAATTTCATAGGTACCTACATATTTGGAATATTTAATAAGAACCTACCAAAATAGTATGTAATTGATTTACATAATTTGATTACCATCAAAATTCCTATCAATATTCACCTAATATATTGTTTTCTTACTCTATGTTCTGTTGTATTTTAATATTTCTTTCAATTCTAAATAATTTCAATTCAAAATCAAAATAATTTGGTTAAATTCAGAACCGTCAAAAGTTTCATCCGTTTAGTTAATTGATCTTTGCACATGATGACACATGGTCTCCGTGGGTAAAAGTTTAAGGTTAATGAATTTCAATACTAACTGCGCTGATAAGCGGGTTCGAACCTCAATGGAAACTTTTTATTTTTTTATTTTTTTATACATTTTATGATTGTAGGTTTATTTATTATATAATTTTTTTTTCAGAAAATACGTATTTAGTTAAAAATTTTTCCTACATTTTTCAGAAATCATTTGTGGCATTTTTTAATGTGTTTGTTTGTGTGTGTTTTATTCTTTTATTATTTTAATTTCTGGCACTGTTTTAATAAACATTTTTGAGTAGTAGTAAGTATTAAAATTAGTTTAATATTTAAATAAAATATAAATAAACTGTTTAAAGTATATTAATTTCGTTGAAATCATATAATAGAAGTATAACTTCTTACGTGCGTACAAAGTACACACACACATTTTTTTTAATCAAAATAAACCTAATTAGTTAACTTGTTTTATTGCTTCCATCCAAATTTTTAGCGTTCATATCTTTTGATTGGGACAAGGCGTACTCACAACCTGAGAGACTGAGCTAAAGCCACTAAACGACAACCATCCTAATGGATTGAAATATTATTTTACAATAGTATTTCAATTATCTGTGGTAGCTTATCGTTACACGAATAGACACCCAACGTGCTTTATTAGTTACACAATAATATTGGTACAACCGGTCAATACTTAATAAATTAGTAAAAAAATATATCTAATAAAAAAAATTTAAAATTTCAATATGAAATTAAAAAAAGTAGTCATCAAACTTAATTCATAAGTAGATAAACTGTGTATTAAAAGGAAAAATTACTCACGAACATGGGCATATGATGGGCATATGTGTCTATGCGTTTGGTCCAGGTTGAACGACACAATTCCTAAAATTCCAGCCTCTCGTTTTCGCCGGTTCAGCTGTCACACCTTCGCTATTGCCTGCTTGGTTTATGAAGATCTGTTCCTCTTTTTCTTTATCTGGCTGTTTCCCATCTTAGAGGTCTTCATTCCTCAATTTATATGCGAACCAGAAAACAAACTTGTATTTATATATCCTATCACAAGTTTTTGATATATACATTACCATATATGGTATTGAACTACAATTATTATAGTTTAGTAAAAGTGCCTTTGCTTTGAAGTGCTAAAATTCTCCAGATATTAATAATTATAAGATTCTATATTTTTGTTTGTTTTTAATTCTATTGAAATTAATGAAAATAGGAATTATACCTATGTATTTAAGTTTCTCATAAATTTCAAAATCATGTGTAAATATGTATCTATACATTGCAATTTTGATAATTTACTCTAGTACGTCCCTGGTATTTCATAACAGTTGGTACAAAAGTGACTCATGGGTTCAGTAAAGGCATTTTATAAATTTTATGTCTTTGATTATAAGTATCTTGATGAGAAGATCTAAACGACTGTGCCCAGTTAATGTCAAATACAGTCGAACCCGCTTATTGGAATAGCCTTTGTACCAGGCAAAAATATTCTTATAACCGGGATATTCTAATAACCGATCATTGGTGGCTAGTCGAAATAAGTGTACCGAATATACGTAATAATATTATTTACATACTATGCCAATGTGTAGTTTTACATACTATGCCAATATGTATATCATATATGTACACCTACATAATCAGTATATGTAAATGGTTTTAGGTCTTTTTACGTCAATAATACAGTAGTGTAACTACTACTTATCTATGTATGTGTGAAATACCAAATTACATTATATTATATATGTGAATGAATACAGTAGCAGTAGGTAATTAATATAAAATGTATGCAATATGTAGATATGTAAATATTTTCTTATTAAAATGCACATAACAAAATTACTTATTTTTTCTTGAGAAATTATCGGTAATTATAGCTTTTTGTTGTTAATCCGTGCGGTCATCCTTAATCCATTGGTTGAATGGAACTTTTATTGGCGGCAAGAAATGGATGAATTGAATTTAACAAAGCCATAAGCCTCTCTGGGTGAATTCTAAATAAACTGCTTCTAACAATTTTATAGCAGGCAACAGTGCCTTTGTGTAGACAAATAAAAATTACTTTATGACCCATGCATTTGTCGGCTAAAAATCGAATTGGTACTCGTAACAAAGTAATAAATATTTATTACCCTAATAATATCTAATCCATAATCCTTGACGACTGACCATAATAACCAAACATAATTTAAATTTTTAGTATGAAATAGTCGTTGACCTGCAAAATATGCTAATAAGCGGTATTATCTAATTAGAACCTATTCCAATAAAAGGATAAATTTATTAAGGAGTAAATGGAAACGTTTCGGGAACTCGAATTTATATTCCATAAACCGGGATATTCCTATAACAGGGATTCTAATAAGCGGGTTCGACTGTACAAAGATTCCTCAAACTACCGTAGATATAATATACTGTAATTTTCACAGACAGTTTTATCATCTTTCTTGTGAATTGGGCAGATGAGTGTTATGTTCTATTGCTCTGGCATTTTTTCGTTTTCCATTTTTTTTTATAATAAATGCAGTTATCTTTTGCTGCAGTATATCTCCTCTTACTTTTAACATTTCTAATGGTATTTCTACTGGTACCCCGCTTTCTCCAGCACTTTTATTATACAGGGTGTCCAGAAGCTCTACCGACAAACGAAGACAGGAGATTCTTCAGATAATTTTAAGACAATTTAGCTCAATTCACCTAGTCCGAAAATGCTTCCTAAGGGAGCTAGACCTCTTTGAAGATATAGTCTTGTAATTAGTTTTTCTTAAATACCTCCAGAACGCTTCAATTTAGAAAAACGAAAATCGCCACGTATATTTATCTTCCAGAGATAAATCGATTCCATCCATTGCCAATTTCTAGTACCGGTTATAGGCGTCCGTTTGGGGTAGGGCAACGGTTATTTTATCACATAACTTTTTTGTCTTTAACTTTTAAGCATTTTTGACACTGGATTATTAGATTGTGAGGTATTCTAGTACTAAAAGATACTCTTAGTTTAAGTCGGTAGGACACACGGTTTTCTAGAAAAATCGATATGAAATTTTTTTTTGCATTTGAATAAAAATTGAAAAAATTAAAAAAAAACGGTATATTTTACCAACTTAAAGCAAGAATAACTTTTAGTACTAGAATACCTCATAACTTAATAATCTTGAGTCAAAAATGCTTAAAAATTAAAGACATCAATGTTATGCGATAAAATAACCGTTGACCTACCCAAAACGGACGCATATGACCCGTACTAGAAATTCGCAATTAATGAAATCTATTCACCTCTGAAATGTAAATAAACGTACCACTTTTCGGATTTCTAAATAGTTTTTTTATTTTTTTTTTTTAATTCAAAAAAAGAAAAATTTTCAAATCGATTTTTCTAGAAAACGGTGTATTCTATCGACCTAAAAGAAGAGTACCTTTTAGTTGTAAAATACCTCACAATTTACTAATCCAGAGTCAAAAATGGTTAAAAATTAAAGATAAAAAGGTATGCGATAAAATAACTGTTGCTCTACCCAAAACAAACGCCTCTGAATGACCGGTACTAGAAATTCGCATTGCATCGTCAATTTACCTCTGGAAGATAAATATGTGTACCAATTTTCGTTTTTCCCAATAGAAACGTTTTGGAGTTACCTACTTAAGAAAGACTGATTACAAGACGCCATCTTCAAAGAGCTCTAGCTTCCTTAGGAAGCATTTTCGGACTAGGTGAATTGGGTTAAAATATCTTAAAATTATCTGAGGAATCTCCTATCTTCGTTTGTCGGTGAAGTTTCTGGACACCCTGTGTTTTAGGTCTCTTATTCCTTCTATTACCTCCTTCTTTGTCGGTTGTTCTGTTTCTGTATTCGTTGTGGTTTTTCTGTTTCTGTTTAGCCTTTATCGTTTAATAATTCGTTGAAATACTCTGCCCATCTGTTTTATTTTTCTGTCATTTCTCCTAGTAACATACCATCTTTATTTATCAAAACATTGTACGTGACATTTTATGTTACTCGTGTCTTTTTTACCCGTTGATAAAAATTTCTAACTTCTTTTTGGACGTAGTTATCTTCAATTATTTCTAGTTTTTTCCAGCATTTTCTCTTCTTTTACGTGCATACTCATTTAGTTTCTCTCTCTCCTTTTGGGTTTATAATGATCTTTACTTTTTTCTGTATTACTTCTAATATTTCCCATTTTTGTGTTGTTCCTCTGCACTAGGATTCTTTTGTAGTCCTCATAAAACATTTATTCTCTTTTTCTTTATTTTCTGTTTGCCCAATACTAAGGGATGCCGCTTGTATCATGGCTGTTTGTATTAGGTCCAATTAGTCCTCTAGGTTCTCCGTCGTAATTCTTCCCAATATCTTGTTTATTTCTTTCTCTATTATTTTTGCTATCTCATCATCTCGAAGCTGCTTTACTTGGTAGTTTTTCCGTTATTTTCCTTTTCTGGGTAGTTTGGTAATTTCTTGCTTAAGTGTGACTATTGTCAATCATCATCATCATCATCATCATCATTTAATCTTCGCTTGTCTATCATATACAAACCTCTGATGCCTAAGCTTTTCTCCGTTTATGTTTAGGCTCTTGGCATTCAGTTTTGCCCTTTTACATATACAGTGCGCTGGAATAAGTGTTACCCCCCCCCCCCTTATTAACTTATTTATTTTTAACAAAGATCGATATTTTTCGAGATCGAGAACAGGTCGATTTTTAAAATAATCCTAGTATATTAGAGCATCAATGTTTCGAACTTTACGCGATCCCTCTTCAGGTGACAGGCATAACTTTTATCTTTTAAATGGGAAAGTACATCATGTGACACCTCATTTAAAAGCTTTTGAAATACAGATTACAAAAATGTATATTACTTTAATTCTTTTTTAGAGCGTATGCGAAAAATTTCAGTTGAATTTTTTTTAAACGCATTTATTTTTTTTTTCGAATCCTGAGAAAACTAATAAGTATTTTTGAAAAATTTGAAAACGCAGAATGAAAAATTACATTATTACCAAAGCCAAAGAGAATAAATTTTTAAAAAACACTTATTAGTTTTCTCAGGATTCCAAAAAAAATGAATGCATTTAAAAATAATTCGACCGAAATTGTGCGCCTTCTCTCTCAAAAAGAATTAAAGTATTATACATTTTTGAATTCAGTATTTCGAAGGTTCTTAAATGAGGTGTCACATGATGTACTTTTTCATTTAAAAAAATCAAAATTATGTCTGTCGCCTGAAGAGTGATAGCGTAAACTTCGAAACATTGATGCTATAATATACTATATTTTTTTTTTAATTTACCTGTCCGAGCGTTTTGCTTATGTGCTAAAAATAAATAAGTTATTAAGGGGGGGGGTAACACTTGTTACAGCGTACTGTATATTCCAAAAGCGTAGTGAACATAGTGTGTCCCCCTGACGTACTCACGTTGTACCCCACGTTGTATCGGGAATTTCTGGGTTTGACGATCACCCACTCTAACACTGGTGGTTGCGTTTTGGTATATGTGTTGAATTATATTTATATACCGATAGTCAATTCGGCATTCTGTCAAGGCTTCCAGCATTTTTGTTGATTTACGGTATCAAATGCCACTATGGTCAATGTATGTATCTGGTCACTGTCGTCATCTGTTCCTCTAAGTCTAAAGCTTCTAAAATCAATTACGGATCTATTGTGTTATTTTTCAATGGTCTGTTTGGTTTCTCGTTTTCCCTTTAGTAGAGATCCAGATAATTTTATGCACATCTTTATGATCATATTGTGTACTTGCTATTTTAAGGTTATGTCTCATTTAAAGGAAGGTATTTTGTATAAAAAAATTTCAACGTCCAGAAAGGTTATCATCCACCTCTTTTTAACTTTTGTTTTTCCGGCTGCTACTGAGTGACAGTTAAAATTTCCAATAAATCCATAGCATCCGAAAGAAGTGGTAGTCAAATGATTTAGTGACTGTACTACATCTTCAGGTACCATCCTTCTTGCTATATCCCGTTGGTCGCATATTATAAGATTCCAGGTATGTAGATGGTGTGGAATCACAGCAAAGGCTCTTAATATTAAAAGAGGAATACCTACCTACGGCAGGGATGCCTCTTGTCACCGCTGCTTTTCAACGTTTACTACGAAAGAATTTTCAGAAATGCACTTTCTGAAAAACAAGAAGGAATGTAAACGATGAAGTCATCAATAATTTGCGATATGCGGACGATAAGTACAGTACTCCTGGCTTCTAGTCAAGAAGATCTGCAAACATTACTTGATAGTGTCGTTGAGAGTTGTAGGGAGGCAGGTTTGGATCTGAGCATACGGAAAACCAAAATACTCGTAATCAGTAAACAACAGAATATAAAACCGTCTATGTATGTAAATAACAACAAACTTGAGCAAGTTGATAAAATTGTTTACCTTGGACAGCAGTTAAATTGTCACGCAGAAAGTCACGTCGAAATTAGATCTAGGATAGAGCAGGCTAGAGCCGCTTTTAGAAGGATGTCCAAGGTGTTTGTAACAGAGACCTAAAATTGGCATTGAGAATCCGCCTACTTCGCTGCTACGTGTTCTCGGTCTTACTTTACGGTGTTGAGTCCTGGACTGTGAATAAAATCGATCTAAATCGCCTTGAGGCTTTCGAAATGTGGTGCTATAGAAGAATTTTAAAAGTTTTTTGGTTGAAGAAGATTCGAAACTCCACAATACTAGAACGCCTCAGCAAGACTACTTAGATTATAAAAGCATCAAGCAGAGAAAGCTGGAGTATTTCGGACATGTAATGAGAGGTCCCAAATATAGGTTGCTGCAAAATATTATGCAAGGAAAAATAGCAGGCAAACGAAGTCCAGGACAAAGAAGAACCTCATGGTTGAAGAACTTGCGAGATTGGTATTGTGTTGATACAAGCATGCTATATTTAGGGTGGCAGTGAATAAAATTAAGATAGCTATGATGGTAACTAACGTTCTGAAAGGACATGGTACATTACGAAGAAGAAGTATGTAGGTAAAAAGCAATTTTAAACAGTGTTGGTGATATAGTTCAGTCTCATCCTTATTTAAATCTGAAGTCGAGCATTGTGCAACGTCTTTAGCACAGAAGTAATAAATATCAGGAAAAAATATTTTAACTTATTTAATTATCCTTGTTTAAAGAAGAAGAAAATAAATAAGCAACTATACACCAATTGTAATTATTCCACGTTTAGCTGCTACATTACATATCTTTTTTATGGCTCTAAACTGTCAGCCAAGGTTGATCGATTATTGTAAAAATTTGTTCGTTTCATGCTACTACATCAGATTTTATCTTCTTTCGTATTCAGACTTTTATTTTTACGAGCAACCTGCTTGTTTGCCAGTTAATATATATAGATATGTACAGGAATTCATACATATGTGACGTGGTTATTATACTGCAAATATTTTTAGTTCTCTTTTTGATGTTTGGCCGTAGCTAACAAGCATGATTTAATTTTATAAACATATGGTCAAAACCATTTTCATTTCTTTACACTTTGATCGGTAAATATAATCGTTGTAGAGTTGGTAAGTACTAAACGTTGCATATAAAATACTTGCAGTACATATACCTACAAGACAAGATATCACAAAAGATAGATAATGACATAAGAAAATATCAATGTGGATTCAGAAGAGGGTCCAGCACAGTCGATCAAATTTTCCTGCTACGTGAAATACAAGCGGAAAGCTACGAATAAGGGAAATCTACAGTGGCCCTATTCATCTCCTTTAAACAAGCTTTCGACAGGGTAAAACGAAAATAAATATATAAAGTACTATGTGAAATTGGAATTAGTGAAAAATTAATCAAAATATGATAAAAGTGGCACTCAGAGAAGTGGAGAATACTGTTAAAATAAATGGAAAGGAAACAGATAAATTTGAGGTCGGTGAAAAAGTGCGACAAGGTGACCCACTGTCATAATTTTTGTTCAGTATTCTTGTTGGCACTCGCTGATGACAATGTCATCATGGCATAGTACTGATAGCCTGAAATAAACAAGAACTAAAAGAAATATTACAAAAAGAATAGAGGCGATAGCGAGAAAGAAAGTGGTATACATAAACGAAAAAACATCTAAATATATGGAATGGACAGAACGAGAATAATACCTGACAATAAGAACAGAAGGAAAGATATATAAATTCGAAGAAGTAGAAAAATTCCAATATCTAGGAGCGATATTCACTAGGAAACCAAATATGAAAGAAGAAATCCAAGCGAGAATTTTGGTTGTATCTTGTAATCGTTGTATCTTTGCTCTAAACAATTTATGAAGAAATGAGAACATAAATATCTGAAAGATAAGATAGGAATATAATAAGACATTGAAACATAAACGATGAAAATATTTGGAGGGAAGATTTGGAACGGAATGTGGATAAAAAGACCAAAGTAGAGCTGGAGAGGATGTATGGAGAACCGAATATAGTGGCGATCATAAAATCACAAAGACTGAGATGGTTGGGACATATTCAAAGGATGCCAAACACAAGACTTCCCAAAAGAATACTAACAGGAGGAATAGGAGGAAAAAAGAAGAATGGTAGACCGAAAACCAGATGAAACATGTTGAAAGAGACATAGAAGAACTAAAAATCACAAATTGGAAAATAAAGTAGCAAGCAGGAAATAATGAAAAATAATAGTAAACCAAGTCATGGGCCTTCTAGACCGGGAGATCTAAATTATATAATATATAATTGGTAAGTAACATTAAGAAAATTCTTGCGGGGTGGATTGAGTAGCTCTGCTGTTACCATGGTTGGTCCAAGCCGGGATCTATCAATATGATACCCAATCCTACGAATCCTATCAATCGTGAAAACGAATACTGCTCAAAGAAACAAGAATAGTCTCGGAACCATATTGATAATATGAAGACGACCACCACAAGAAACGAGGACAAGATAAAAATATACAAAACTCAGATAAGAATCTTTAAATAGAACATCAAATCGCTTAGCACTAGAGACCAAAAGATAACCCAAGTGATGAAAGAGAAACAAATATACACATTTATGCGCTCTACAGGAAAAAAAAAGAAAGGAATAGGACAGTCAAAATTGGGTGAATATAGGTATGTATTTTAATTTATAGTGGAGTAGCAAAAGACAACAGGGCCAATAGGCCAGAGTAATAAGACAAAAATATACCCTATTCGTGACACTTCAGCAGCCAGGGTACTGAAGTGTTTTTTCGACAAGTAATACCTATAGGAACAAATTGTAACTATTTACTGCGTAGGATCTAGCGGCCATTTTTATTTATAAACAATTAACTGTCAAAAAATGGCATTTCCCCCTTTTTTTCAAATCAATGGAAAACAGTGAAAGTTATGATTTTTTTAGTACAAGTATCTTTGAGATTATGGAAAAAGCTTTAAAATGACATATTACAAAGTTTGATATACTCATAGGTCTGGATCCCGCGTATGAAAAAAAAAGTTTATTAATAGAAAGCTGCAAATTTGTTAATAGCTTAAGGTGTCTAGTCTAGGGATGGGAAAAACCTACCGGTTTAAACCTAAAACCGGTTTTTTACTTCGCAATAACCGGTTTTACCAGTTGTTTTTTTGTCCCAGTTATAACCGTTTTTTTCTTTTTAAAGTAAAAACCGGTTATTAGGTTTTTACGGTGATTAGAATTAGGTTAGGTATTATTTTGGATCCCAATCATAATTATTATTATCAAGTAATTATTCCAAACAAAACCATAATTCAAATTTTATTATATAAATACAGAAGCAAACTGAAAGTGCAAACTCACATCAGCCAGAAACAATCAAGTTTTATTATAATATTTCGTTGAAAAGGTATTTGTGATCATAATATTTACATAAGAAGTGATCTGGTCGAAGTAGACGCAAGCATCATCTATTTTTCACACTTGACTCATGACATTGAAAGTGGGTGAATGACTTTTTCTGATTACCAAAATAATGTTCTGACTATGAATATTGAATTACCGATTACGAATACGAATCTTCAAGGATTTCCCTACGTTTTCAAAACGATACACCCATACAGGAAGTATTAAATGAGTTAAAATGTACCTATTATTTACAAATATACAAACGTGTTAAAATATATAGATGATATTTTTTTTGATGGTAGTAAAAATAAAAGATAAATTGCATTATCCAATTTATAAGTAAAATATTTATGTTGATATTATTTTTTTTTAAATCCCATTTGAAAGAGTCTGGGAAATTTTTTATAAGTTGAAATGGTTGGGTTAAATTATATATTATTGCAATATGTATATATTAATCTTACGCTATATTATATTTAATAATATTCAATAACTATATAATAATAAATAAATATAATAATTAATAGAATAAAATGGTTTTATTAAAAATGGTGTTTTATTTATATTGATATTGATGTTCTTTCGATAGTACTAATTTTGATCACATTTATATCGAGTATCGAGTCGAGTGGAGTATCGCAAACTAAAGTGCATTGTAAATGTAACATTGTAACCTATTGGATTAAAAAAACCGAAAACCGGTTTTTTTGGCCGGTTATAACCGCCAGGTTAAACCGTAAGCAAAAAAAAACGGTATAACCGAAAACCGGTGTTTTGTCTAAAACCGCCATCCCTAGTCTAGTCGGACAAACTTTGATATATGGGAACACTGGAGCAGGGGCAGTTTTAATTGTGGAACAGTTTAAAAATTTGGAACGGTCAGACCACGAAAACGGCATATGTATTTTGTCCGACAGAACATACTTAAACTCTCCGAACAGAGATTAAACCCTCATGCAAAAATAAGACTGCTAATTATCACCAAATGGGCGTTTTAATGAGTGGAACATGTAGAATATGTCAAATGACAGGAATTATGACAGGTGATAAATAGCAGTCTGATTTTTGTATGAGAGTTTAATCTCTGTTGGGAGAGTTTAAGTCTGTTCTGTCGGACAAAATAAATGTGCCGTTTTCGTGGTCTGACCGTTCCAAATTTTTAACCTGTTCCACAATTAAAACTACCCCTGTTCCAGTGTTCCCATATATCAAAGTTTATCCGACTAGACACCCTTAAGCTATTAACAAATCTTCAGCTTGCTATTAATTAACTTTTTTTTCATACGCTGGATCCAGACCTATCATTTATTGTTAATATAATTGCGAAAAAAGGTCGGAATTGCAAAAAAAAATATTTTCGCAATAACTATTGTAAAAATTAGTGTACAGGTTTGAAATTTTTGTCAAATGAGGGTTCTTTGGTGCTTAATATGTGATAAAAATTTGAAAGCGATTCATTCAATCGTTTAAATTTTATTCGAATTGTTTATCTCAGAGAGCATTTTTTTTTGCAATAACATAAGTCAGAAAAAAATGACGTTAGAACCATTCCACAGATGTCAAATGGAAGAGCATGAGCTATACTTTCAACTTGGTTTAAAAAAGCGAATAAAAAATGCATTTATTAGTAATGAATAATTATGCAAAAATACCGTAAATCTCTCCTTATTAACCTTTTGAATAACTTTTTCCAAAAAACTTAACCTTTTTACCCTATTTTAAGTGCACAACTACCAAGTAATGTTATTTATATCATAACTGATAAAAAGTTGTAATAAATGTAATATACAGGGTGTAACAAAAATACAGGTCATAAATTAAACCACATATTCTGGGACCAAAAATAGTTCGAATGAACCTAACTTACCTTAGTACAAATATGCACACAAAAGAAGTTACCGCCCTTTGAAGTTACAAAATGAAAATCGATTTTTTTGAATATATCGAGAACTATTAAAGGTTTTTTGTTGAAAATAGACATGTAGCATACTTATGGAAAGAACATCTTAAAGAAAAATTATAGTGAAATTTGTGCATCCAATAAAAATTTTATGGGGGTTTTGTTCCCTTAAACCCCCCAAACTTTTGTGTACGTTCCAAATAAATTATTATTGTGGTGCCATTAGTAAAATTAAATATTTTTAAAACTTTTTGCTTCTTGGTATTTTTTCGATAAGGCAGTTCTTATCGAGTTGCGGCTTCGTTTTTAATATGTTTACATAAAAATTTTATGAGGTTTTGTTCCTTTAAACCCCCCAAATGTTTGTGTACGTTCCAATTAAACTATTACTGCGGTAGCATTAGTTAACCACAGTGTTTTTAAAACTTTTTTGCCTCTTTGTATTTTTTTGATAAAGCATCTTTTATCGAGATGTGGCTTCTTTTTTAATATGGTTTAAAATATACTTAAAAATGTAAATCATAAATAAATTTTCATATTATTACCAAGTCTCCATAACCGTACTTTACCATATACAAATATGTGGCGGATTTGACAAATATTCAAATATCTCGATAAAAGCTGACTTTTGAAAAAAGTACTAAGAGACAAAAAAGTTTTTTAAAAATTTGTGTTTAACTAATGGCTCTACAATGATAATTAAATTGGAACGTACACAAAAGTTTGGGGGGTTTAAAGGAACAAAACACCCTAAAATTTTTATGGGGCGTCCAAATTTCATTATAATTTTTTCTTAAAATACTACTGCCATAAGAATACCACGTGTCTATTTTCAATAAAAAATATTTAATAGTTTTCGACATATTGGAAAAAATCGATTTTCATTTTGTAACTTCAAAGGGCTGTAACTTTTTTTCCGTGCACATTTGTACTAAGGTAAGTTAGGTTCAATCGAACTATTTTTGGTCCCAGAATATGCGATGAAATTTATGACCTGTATTTTTGTTACACCCTGTATAATTTCTTATATAACAAAATAAAAAGTTTATAAGGAAAGATTTACAATACTTTTGCATAATTATTTATTACTAATAAATGTATTTTTTATTCGCTTTTATTAAACCAATTTGAAAATATAGCTCATGCTCTTTCATTTGACGCCTGTGGAATGGTTCTAACGTCATTTTTTTCTGACATGTTATTGCAAATATGCTCTCTGGGATAAACAATTTGAATAAAATTTAAACAATTGAATGACTCGCTTTGAAATTTTTATCACATATTAAGCACCAAAGAACCCTTATATGACAAAAATTTCAAAGCTGTACACTGATTTTTAAAATAGTTATGTCGAAATTAATTTTTTTTGCAATTCCGACCTTTTTTCGCAATTATATTAACAATAAATGGGTATATCAATCTTTGTAATACGTCATTTTAAAGCTTTTCCATAATCTCAAAGATATTTGTACTAAAAAAACCATAAGTTTCACTGTTTTCCATTGATTTGAAAAAAAAGGGAAAATGCCAGTTTTTAACACTTAATTGTTTATAAATAAAAATGGCCGCCAGATCCTACGCAGGAAATAGTTACAATTTGCTCTTATAGGTATTACCTGCCGAAAAAACGCTTCAGTACCCTGGCTGTTCGAGTGTCATGGAAAAAACCTTATTACCCTGGACTACAAGGAAGGTGTAGCCTTCCTTGGCCCTGTTGGGTAACATCGGGGAAAGCTGGGAAACTCAAAAAACATAATCAACGCAGCAACATAATCACATCGAGAGAGGAAAGTAACGAACGCTAACATATTAAAAAATTAAAACTCTACGCTCTACGGTTTAGAGAGGAAATGAAAGCCTTTTTATAGTACAGAACACAACAAACACAACAAGCATAATAAATAATAACCATTATAAATGAATCAGAACAAGGATTCTCCATTCTTCATAGCTTCTTCCATAATCTTTAAATGCGGTATAATATTCTTTAAATTTATATCCAAGAAGATCACATATTAGAAGATTAATCCATCATATTATGATACATCATATAAACGTGTACTTCTTAATATATAATTTACACAAAATAGGTATTTACAATAGAATAACGACTTAAAACTATTTAAAATTTCTTTTACTGTCAATGCTTTTATAAAACAATATCTCCCTAAAATGTTGGTATGTAATACCTACAAAATGATTCATTAGTAACGAAATAGATAAAGAATTATTCATCTAATGAAATAATCGTCGTATGGTCTTTATGTACTTTTGCTATTTTAGTTTACGTTTCACCATCGTCGGTTAAGGTGGAACGGAAATATTTTTAATAGGTACATATTTTTCGTGAGTTTTTGTTTTACTGATGTAATGGTATAAAATATGTATAAGGACCATCTTTAGTGTGTAGTAATGTGCGATTTAATGTGCGGTAGTGTATAATAAACATTAACAAATGCTGATCAACTGCTGAACTTGGTACTGCTACAACTTCGTCCGTTTTCTACATATCGTAGTGAAGAGATTCTACAAGCGAATTGGTAACTTGGTTTAGTTTATTTGTAATTCTTTACCACAGTTTCTAATAAATAGATTATGATATTCCCTAACCATTTATTGATTGGTTGTATGTTGTATATTATTGTATAGTATACACGGTGAGTTTTTAGTAAGACATCGATCGATAATTCCATTCCAAAAATGTAGGTAATGATATTCCCCACGTGGTATAGCAAACACACAATTTTTTAAATGGGACACTCTATATATTTTTTCGTATTTATATACTTTTTTTCAGTACCTCTATTAATTCTTGTTTTTAGAATATATGGTTTCGCGTTACTATACAGAATATTTAACAAGTTATGACCATTTTTATTTCGACATCCCTATGAGATTAACACCATGTATATAAAGAAGTAATTCATCAAAATTATTTATTTTATATAATAAGGTAAACAATGTACTGTAGTTTTTAAATTAAGTTTAATTGAAATCATTGACGAATATCTGTATACAGGGTGAACTATAGAACGAAATTACGATTTTCTCAATTTTTTTAAATGGATCACCAATGGATTTTTCAAGCCTGGAAAATATCATTGCCTACATTTTTTTTAAATAGGTTTTTTGGATATTTTGCATAACAATGCAATTATCGTCCGATGTCTGACCAAAAACTCACCCTGTATATGTATGAGTATATTTGTGTTAAATGAGATATTTTTGATTTACTTATGCTCTTTTCGATTTAATAACATGATGGGTTCTAAATTATTTATATTTCTTCTAGTCATATTTCTATATTAATATACCACTTCGTATACATTTTTATATAAAATATTACACAAGTAACTTTGAGTTTTTGTTTTTGCAGTGCAAATGGTACAACATCGCTGGTGAGTACGGGAATGAGTTAATGGGTAATTTATTGTTACGTAATCTTTAGTTTATTTATATTTTAATTTATGTTTATAAATAAAAACACTTAATTTATGTTTTATTTATAATTTACAAAAATTTTAAATCATACTAAACATATAGGTAGGTACTAAAAAAACATACAGTGTATTCCAACGAAAATTTGACCCCAGCTCCCAGAAACTCAGAAACCAAGAGGTCTTCACAATTTAAAAAGAATGTGTGTGTACTTTGTACGCACGCACGTAAGAAGTTATACTTCTATTATATGATTTAAACGAAATTAATATACTTTTTATTTGTATTTTATTTAAATATTAAACTAATTTATACTTACTACTTTCAAACATTTTTATTAAAACAGTGCCAAAAATTAAAATAATACAAGAATAAAACACACAGAAACACATTAAAAATGCCACAAATGATTTCTGAACATTAATTATTGTCGGAATTTTTTTTTTAACTAAATACGTATTTTCTGAAAATAAAATTATATAATAAATATACTTACAATCATAAAATGTATAAAAAAAAATAAAAAAAATAAAAGTTTCCATTGGGATTCGAACCAGCTTTTATCAGTGCGGTTGGTATTGGGGTTCATTCGCCTTGAACGCTTCGCCACGGAGGCAATGCGTCATTATTTGCGAAGATCGACTAACTAAACGGATTAAACTTTTGACATTTTGAATTAGGTAAATCAAATTATTTTGATTTTGAATTGAAATGATTTAGAATTGAAAAAATACAACAAAACATAGAGTAAGAAAACAATATATAGGTGAATATTGATAGAATTTTTGATGGTAATCAAATTATGTAAATAAAAGTGTTACATACTAATCATAGATACTATGTATTTTGGTAGGTTCAAATAGGTATAGGTACCTAACTATGGAACTTTTTATTAGGATACTGATACATTTAACAATTATTATTACGTACCTGTTGCTTTTAAAAACTATTTAAAAGTCACTACAGTTATAAAACTTTTTTGTTTCTGTCCTCACAACAATAAAACTAATATATTATACAACATTTGTTTACCTCCATATTGAACAATTATTTATTATTGACAGATCATTTCAACATCCAATCAGATCCCGTATAACGACTAATACAATACCCTACTGTCGGTGTGCGCATGCGCGCGGATCAACAATAAATTCACCCTCAATCTCAATCGCGCCTAAAGAAGTATAACTTCAAAAACACGTCAATTTTTATTGTAAGGGGGACGAATTCGTGTAAAATTCATGCCCCCAAATGTTGCCCCCTACTGCCCCGCATTAACCCCCAATTTTTTTTTAATAGCAAGATTAGTAAGTGGCACATCATTTGAAAGGCAATTTTTTTTCTACACGATCCTCTAAGTATTTTTTTTTTAATTTGCGGAATAACTTTAAAGATAATTTTGGATTTAACAAATTTATAATAAATTTGTCCAAAATTATCTTCAAACTTATTATGTAAATTAAAAAAATAGAGTGTCGTGTATAGAGAAAAAAATACCTTTCAAATAATGTGGCATTCGACCAAACTTGCTATTTAAAAAAAGCGGGGGGTTGATGCGGAACGAGAGGGCATGAATTTTGCATGAAAATTCGTCCCCCACACACCCGCACTTTAAATCGACGATTTTCGACTCTAATTGGAGTCATCATCAGAGAGGCGTAGGTTTGCTGATCTCTTCCCTAAGTGACGAAACTCCGAGAGCTTATCCCCGCATTGCAACTGACGTTTATGGATAGATTATGGATGTTAAAAATATTCCTACTCCACCTACTTCATAAACGTCAGTTGTAATGTGGAGATAAGCTCTCTGAGTTTCGTCACTTGGGGCAGAGAGCAGTAAACTTACGCCTCTCTGATGATGACTCCAATTAGAGTCGAAAATCGTCGATTGAGAGTGCTGGTTTGCGCTCTCTGTTCTAAGTGAAAAATAAGACAGTTATGTCTTCGCATTGCAACTGAATAAAAATGGTATACATTTTTATTTCATTTTATATTAGTTTTACTCCTTTGAGTAACTAGATCCATTTTCCGTTGGAATTTACCAGCTGAACAAACGGGGTCGTGAATTGTATGTATTTAAATTCCCTCTTGTCTTCTTCGCTTCAGCATTTATCTGGCTTGCAAATTTAGGAGCCATGGAGGTATTACCAGAAAGATAGTCCAATAAGTTTTCAGTTAAATATCTTTTAGGAATATTTTTAATATTTTTCAATATTTTTAATGTTTCTATTAGGTTGAAAACTTTGACTTTCAGTTGCCAGATGTCGCTAGACACCTACTCCATCAACGCCAGTTGCAATGCGGGGATAAGCTCTCGGAGTTTCGTCACTTGGGGCAAATAGCAGCAAACCTACGCCTCTCTGATGATGACTCCAATTAGAGTCGAAAATCGTCGATTTTTAGAGTCCTGGTTTGCGCTCTCTGTTCTAAGTGAAAAATAACGCTTTGGCCACACCGACGATTTTTTACGGCGCCGTAAGAGCAGTAAACCTGACGAGCCATTGTTCGACTAACTCCTATTTCATCTAAAATTGATGGAGGAGTTAATCAAACAATGGGCGCCGTAAATTATCGCGCCGTAAAAAATCGTCCGTGTGGCCAAAGCGTAAGACAGTTTTGCCTTCGCATTGCAATTGAATAAAAATGGTATACATTTTTATTTCATTTTATAATATTGTATTTATACCATAATCCCTCTCTGACTCCAACCAGAAGCTTTTTATTCGTTTCAAAAATTTGTTGTGTTTTTTGACATTATAACTTTTATTTTTAAACTTACTAGTCTCAAAATTAGATAAAGCTTGTGAATTTTAGCGTAGGATTAAAGTAACTAATTGCGATTTAGGAAAGTCCTTGGGCTGGTTGATTTAATTCGTTTGCGAATTGAAGAGGCAAGCTAAAGTCGATTTAGCGACGCCTCTGAAACTTGTAAGTTTACACATAACGTAAACACGTCTGCTGCTCTCAAGCCAATTAGCTCTTCCGTGAAAGCCAATAAATCGACTTCGTTTCCGAAATGGGGTTGAACTACAACAAGGCGAAGGGGAAACTCTCGGAGAGACCACATATGAAGAGATTTCCCCTGAGCTCGAACCGTAGGCGCAGCTTCCAACGGGAATTCGGAAGTGCCGCCGCCCGTCGCCGTTTCTGAATTACAGAATTAAGTTTTCTGTTTACGTTACACGATCGACAAGTTGATTATTGTCACCACACTGTGAGAAAATTTAGACACTTGATGCACTTTATGACGAAATGACGAGAATATTTTCTCACGAAAACGAGAAATTCATTTTTGAGGGTGGCATGGTAGTGACGGTTGCCTTTTTGTCACGAGTTTAAAAACATTTTCCTTTAAAAATCCTATAAATTATTTTACAATGTTTACTGCTAATATCATATCTCAAAATACACTCAGGTGCAAAAAATTGATTCGCACCTCTTTTTTACAGAAGAAGACACGGTTAGACACCATAGATTTAAGGAAAAACATTAAATTTAAACAAAAGAAAATTAATTTATACGAAAAAATTGAGGTGTACACCGGAACAATGATTCATGTTACATATTGGCAACATGTAACATACATCGTTGTTCCGGTGCACACCTCAACTATTTACTTATAAAAACATCTGTCATTATACGAAAATTAAAAAAAAAATGAAAAGTAGCTTTGTTGATAAAAAAACATTTATATCAAAAGAATTTTGATGTCATTTGTTAGTAATACATACCTGGTATTTCTGCTTTGTCCCTATTATAACAACCTGCATAGGTCTTAGATTTGTGGTAGTTGTAGAAGCTCGCAAACTGTAGAAGCCTCGGAGGTGTAACCAGAGAAGGTTCCCATTGTTTTCAATCTGGTAGGATGTAGAGTAACATTTTTTGATGTTGTTTTATGTGCTATTAGATTGAAAACTTAGTCTTTTGCTAGCAGTTGCCGCTAGGGCACCCCTGCCATTTCGTTCGTTGCAATCCGTGACTGCACGCCGGGGTTTGTCCTAGTTGGGTCAGAGAGAGCAGCATATGTGCCTCCTAATGAGAGACTCATAAGTTTCGAAACCGGTAGAGGTGCTTGCTGCACTCTCTGATTGAACTGGAATAATGATGCGGCTGTAGTTTCGTGTTGCAACGAAATTGAAAATGGTTATTCATTTTTAATAAAATAATTGTTGATAGACTTAAAAAAAGAGGTGATGAAATATAATTATGACATTATTTAATATTATTTGAGACCAGAGAAAAATCTTTCTTCAAAAAAGCCTTAAAATTGTTAAAGCAACATTGGAATTATTGTTTATTGTAATTATTCAATAACTGATATCAAACAAGTGCAGGGAATGTCTTTATCCGGTTTGCTTTTATTATTACAACCTTCGATACATGTCGTTCTACATAATCTTCTCTTTCAACAATTTCCATATTTATTTATCTTAATAACCCATAATATACACATTATATACTAACCTTCAACATTGGTTCGTTACAGAAACTGATTGCAGCGCTATCAGTTTCTAGCCAGAATAGCAAACTCTTTACCTAAAGTAATCTAACCAATCTCGTGATGGCCCATCTAGACGAATGCATTATAGATAAGACTAGATATACCGACGCCATTTCGAAAAGGCACGATAAAAGGCTAATCGTTTCAAGTTTGCACTCTATCCTGGTTGTTGTCTGAATATCGAGATGCCAGGCGTCAGCGCTTGTTACGAAAACTACGCCGACGCCGACGCCCGAAGTTCATGGTCGTAGGATTTCATTTTACGAAATAGTGAAAATTCTAGTGTAATTATTACAGGATAAATAGGTACATACATTGTTAAATAATTACACTTTTATAGAGCATTTTAAGAACTTTTTATAATACTACGTTTTCATTCTTTATAGAACACAATATAAGATTATAAATATAATAAACTAATAATGAATAGAAAATTTTACAAGCCATAGAAATTAATGCCAACTATTGAGAAAACTATTGTGAGAACTAATTTTACCATGTAAAATTTAAAATGGCTTAAAATTCAAAATAAAACTCAATGCATACATGTAAAAGCTGTTGAGTATTGCATTGTCATCGAGTTCAGATCTATTCTGAAAATTTTAGATCTCTGGCTAGTCTTAGAGGTATGTCTAAAATTGATTACAAGATTTTTCCCGGACAAAGTGACAAAGAGACAGACAAAGAACAGGCGAAGTATATAAAAACGTGGTAATATATTTAACACATTGAACGCCACGCGAGTTGTATTTAACTCGCGCCTTATTTGGCCCAGGCGTTCAGTGAGTTAAATATAATTCGCATTAACATTGAGATTCTGCACGTGGAGCCTGACGGTACAAACAATGTTAAAACTAGAGTTGCGGTGTAGTTTTTGAAGTCCTATGCTAATTATATCGATTCACTATCTACAATACAGTATTTTTCTTTAATATTTTTTATCGGATTTATCTGGGACTTCATCTCTAGTCGAAGTAAAAAGGTGATTAAAAATCGCTCCGTAGTTTACCTCAATTCTTGGGAAATTATGAGTGATTTAAACGTAAATAAGTAGATAGTGATTGACCAAACGCACTCAATGAATATAGAAAAAAGTAATCAATAGATAATCAAATTGCAAACATAGAGGAAGACGTAGGTGACCTGAAGGGTTCCAAAACAACAACTTTATTTACCTTTATCTTTCGTAGACTTCACCATCATCCTGGCATCTATACTCCTAGCGGAGTGATTGCTGCCCTCTTTGGGCTCTTCCGATTTCTTTTTCGCGGGGAATCTCCGCATTTTAACATTTCGGTTCTACAATTAGTTGTGTGACTTCGCATTTTCTATAATATTTCTCCCTTCGTTCCTGTTTTGCTTATGTGTACACATTCCCTAACTCTCATCTCCTTAAGGTACTCTATTATCTGATTCTCCCATCTGATTTTGGGTCTTGCTCGTGGTCTGTCTGATACTGGTCTCTATTTGGTGATTTTTTGATAACTGCTTCAGGATCTCTCCATTATATAATATGTCCCATCCATCTGCGTTTCTGTCACTTGATAAAATTTTCCATGTCTTCTCCTTTCAAAAGCTCTCTTTCTTCGTAGTTCATCAGTTTTCTCAATTCATTATTACTTTAGTTTAGTGGCCCCGCTGTTCTCAAAATTAATATTATTCAGCACCATATGCGATTACTGGTCTAATTCCTGCTCTGTAAATTTTTAGTTTAGTATTCTGAATAAGTTTTTTATCTTTGAGGAAGTTGTTGTTACCAGGATTTTTTAATGATTACTTTGCTTATATCATTAGTTTCATTAACTAACACCTCAAGATATTTAAAGTATTCTACTTCTGTATTATATCTTGAGCATATTAGCTATTCTGTTTTATTTTTATTTATTGTCGAACCCATCTTTAGAAGACTTATTAAATAATAAACAGTACTGATAAGCCTTGAGCCTCTGAAGGGTTGACCTGGGCGGTGCTTCTGTCCTGGTACAAGAAAATGGATTTAGATGATTACATGACAGATGAATGTAAGAGAAAAGCTACTCTAATAGATGAACCAGAAGTTAAAATATCTCCAAGATCAAAACATACACCAACAACACTAAAGAAAAGAAAATTAAAGCTTGTTATAATAAATCATGAAAATGATAAAACAACTAACTTTATTACAAGGAAATAAAGGAAGAACTACATAAACCGGGCAAAGATATGAATAATATTGGCCAGGAGATCAAAGTGATTAAAGATGAACAAAAATATTAAAAACATTATAAAAAAGAAATAAAAGATCTGAAGAAAGTCAATTAACAAACGATGAAAGAAATTAAGTAACTTAAAAAAGAGATGAAAGTAAAAAACGGGTTAAAAATATACACAAGGTACAAGGACTCACAATAAAAAATAATGTGCAGCAAAAATTGCGAGAGACAATTAAGAGTGTTATTAGGAAAGAAAACGAAGAAAGAAAGGAAATGAAAGGAAAGAAAGGAGCTGAACTAACAGAAAATGTAGAGAAAAATTGTGAAAGAAGACATGTTTGGTTGAGTTAAGTAGTAGAGAATAAAAAATAGCAGTTATGAAAAATAAAAATCAATTGAAGAACATGAAAAAAAAGATCTATATAAATGAATAAATGACGATATGACCAAAGTAGAAAGAGATATACAGTCGAACCCACTTATTAGAATACCGGTTATAGGAATATCCCGGTTTAAGAAGTAGATATTAGAGGCCACGAAACGTTTCTACTAGCCACCAATGATCGGTTATTGGAATATCCCGGTTATAGGAATACTTTTGCTTGGCACGAAGACTATTCCAATAAGCGGGTTCGACTGTACAAGCAAAAATCAGGAACTATGCAAAAGACGAAAGAAAAAAAGAAAAGCAGGGTAAGATTTGATTACAAATATTTTTATCGACAATGGAATTTGGAAAGTGGATCGAGAAAAAGACAGTATGGCAAAAATAAGCCAAGATAGTTCACAAAATTAACGCAGATGAAATAGAAAGTGACAAAGCAACAATAACGACAATGCGTGGAAAAGTAAATCGAAGAGAACGTAGTGTAGCAAATAATAAAAACAGTCTGACAAAGGTAAAATATGCAGATAGGAAAGTAGAATATCAGAATATCGTCTGAGGAAGGAAAGCTACAACACGCGGCTACAGAAGTGAATGAATACAACATTGATACTATAGCTTTACAGGAACCTAAGCAGCTTAGGAAAATTGAGCTTAAAAATAATTGGACAAATAAAAAATTTCGATGACACTTCACATACACTTTGTTTTATTTAAATTAAAAGAAAGAAAGCAATTATTTAGAGTAGAGACCCATTCACAAACTAAGTACCTACCTAAAATATTCCATTTGTTGTTCATTTGATTTATTTTTCACATCCATTTTTTTCGTTTTTAACTGAAGTATATGAACTCATACTTTGCTTCCAAAGCCGCCTTTAATCATACTTCAGTAACATGATTATTTAAATAATAATTCATAGGAAGTTTTCTTTTAACCAGTTCTATTAATAAAAACAAAATTTGCATAGTTATTTTTATTGCGCCTCACCCTGTACTTGTTTTCTAATCGTCTGGTATTGTTTTGCTATCTTGTTAAAGCTCTAATCCTCTCCCGTAGTCTTTCTATATGTCTGCAATTTTGTCACTGTCCGTTACGGTTTCACCCTTTTCGTAATGAATCATTTGAGTCTGTGGTATAAATTCTCTTAATAAATATGTAGCCCGAGGCAGAGGTCGAAAGGTTTATTGTGATTGGCATGTTTTATTTATATATTTGCACATACATTCCAAATTTGTTGATTTCTGTCACGGTGTATGTCTTTTTAATTTCTAGATTAAAATATTTATTTTTCATTGATTTGTTTTGCCTTATTAAATTATAATTAATTCGTGGGTCTTTAGTCGAAGCACTGTGGAGCAGTACCTAGTCATCCAGAATTGCTTTTGTACAGAGTTTTCATTTACCTCATCATTCATTCAATCATTTGCCATTCTCAGATGTTATCGTCCTCAGAATGATAGCAAAAGAATCAATTCTCAAAAGAAGCAATGGAAAGAATCTAATATAACTGATTCTGGCAGAATTATCATCTTGGACAAACAGTAAAATAAGAACGTGGAAATAATATCTAGAGAAACTATTTAAAAACAAAGGAGGTAACAACTTTAAGCTAGAAAAAAGGTAAATAATAAGAAGAAGAATAAAAGAAGAGGAAAACCAAGAATATTACAGCAGGAAGTTTATTCTCCTATAACACCGCTAAAGAATATCAAAGCATCAGGCTCCGATAATATACAAACAGGACTACTTAAATTACTAAGCAACGAATTAATATCAATATTCACAAAGAGATAAAAACATATACCTCTGGCTGGATAATGACTAAAGTCCGAGTCTATTGCACTTCCAAAAGATCAATAAGCAAAAACTGCTAGGAATACCGTAAGATAAGCTTCATCAGTTATCCCCTAAAATTGTCCCTAAAGTTAATCAACAAGCGAATTTATAAACTTTGTGAAAGTCAAATTTTGCTCTACCAGTTCGACGAGATCCTTAAAAGAACCGAGAGGTACTGATCACATTATGCAAAATGAATATAGATATATGCTCTCCTACAAGCTATCCGGCAAGAAAAGATATTTGGAAAGCGAGGTCCAGGACAAAGAAGAACATCCTGGTTAAAGAATCTCAGAACCTGGTTCAACACAACATCTGTGCAGCTTTTCCGCACTGCATATGCAAACATATTTTCCCTTTATTTTTTCATTCTAATGATAGGTATCTGTCTTCCATCTGCGTTCTTTTTTTCTTGTTACTTTTGTCTTTGATATGTTTGTTTTAGTTTTACTTTCTGCGCAGTTCTTTGTAAATTGCTAACCCTATCCAACTTCTTCTTTGTTTGCCGTGCTTGTTTTCAAGTGTTGGGTATCGTCGTATTAACAAGCTGATGAAATGTTTCTCGGTCGGGAGCTATATGAAACAATTCCTCAACTGCTCGATCTGTGCATTGTCTCATGTTACGCAGCCAGGACAGTTCAACCGGAGTAAGCTATATTTAGGACCCCTCATTATATGAACGAATTATTGAACCTTTCTCATTTTTATGACGTTGATCAATAATTCTCGCTCCTTAGGCATGGTCTTCAGCACAAGTTCTTTGGATATGTGTGCTGTCCACGGGATTCTGAGCATGCGACGGTAACATCACAACTCAAACGCTTCTAATTTGTTGAGATTCTTCACTTTTGTTGTCCAAGTTTCACATCCATAGAACAAACGGACCAGACGTAGCACTTCAATACTTTAGACGTGTGGTCAATGACAGACTTCTACTGCACAATACAGAACGCCAGCTAATAAAGCTTTTTCGTGCAAGTTCTATTCTGATCGAAATTTTCTCATCACTTTCAACCCTGCAGTCAATCTAGCTACCTAGATATCTAAAGTGTTCCAACCTTTCCAGAATTCTGTTATCTAATTTTAGTAAGTACTGAGTCTTCGATATTAATTTTTTCGACCACCATCCATTTTGTTTTATTTGCGTTGATTGCTAATAGTATAGTATAGTTGATCCAAAAGATGGCATAACCCAGACATCCAAAGTGAAAGTTATCCTTCAACACCAAATTGTTCTATATGGTCCACACAATGTCCAGAAAAAAGTCACACCATTTTGAGCGTCGGGTTTGGGGGGAAGAGGGGGAGAAATCGGTAAATTCGTAGTTTTTTAAGTTTTTCGCCAATATTTCTAAAACTATGCGGTTTAGCATGAACAACCCTCCATACAAAATTTTTCTACATTAAATTTGAAATAAAAAAGGCCCTTTCTAAAATGAATGGTTCCAAAGTTACGGAGGTAGTATAGTATAACTGGTCCAAAAAAAGGCCTAACCCAAACATCCAAAGTAAAAGTTTTCCTCCAACACCAAAATGTTCTATACGGTCCACATATTGTTCAGTAAAAAGTTACACAATTTTGAGCGTCCGGTTTGGGAGGGAGATGGGAGAGAAGCCGGTAAATTAGTAGTTTTTTTAAGTTTTTCGTCAATATTTCTAAAACCATGCTTTAGCGTAAACAATGTTATATACAAAAATGTTCTACATGAAAGGACATCGCACACATCTTATGGAAAATATAATGTCACTCAAATTCAATAAAATTTATACCAATAGATTCGTTTTAAATTAACGATCAAATCTTATCATTGCGCCAACTCTCTATTTTCAAAAATAAGAGCAGAAATTGATATAAATAAATCTGAAATCAAATGGGTAGGTACATAAGTTAGAGAGAGAAAAAATATTTTAAAATACCCAGATTTTCGGTACTCCATAAATCAGCGGATTAGTTTCACTAATCCGCTTAGGCCCAGCGGGATTTAAGCTGTTATGAATAGCACTCAGAGCAATAATGATTGTAAACTAACATTTTACGGACTCCAAAAATGTGATTTCGATAAACTTTAACTGCAATTTGCGCCGTAATTAATCATAATTAAGAGTTGGCGCAATGATAAGAATTGATCGTTATATTAAAACGAATCTAATCGTATAAATTTTATTGAATTTGAGGGACATTATATTTTCCATAAGATGTGTGCGATGTCCATTTAAAACAAAAAATGTTCTATACATAATTGTTATAAAATCAACGGTTCCAGAGTTACGGAGGGTGAAAATTCGAGGTTTTCGATACTTTTTATATTTTTTGGGCAATATTTATGATATAACCATACCAAAAACCCAGACATCCAAAGTGAAAGTTATCCTCCAACACCAAATTGTTCTATATGGTCCACATAATGTTCAGAAAAAAGTCACACCATTTTGAGCGTCGGGTTTGGGGGGGGGGGGGAGAGGAGGAAGAAATCGGTAAATATAAAAAGTATCGAAAACCTCCACTTTTCACCCTCCGTAACTCTGGAACCGTTGATTTTATAACAATTATATATAGAACCTTTTTTGTTTTAAATTTTATATAGAATATTTTTTTATAGAACATTCCTTCCGCTAAAGCATAGTTTTAGAAATATTGACAAAAAACGTAAAAAAACTACTAATTTACCGACTTCTCCCCCATCTCCCCCCCAAACCGGACGCTTAAAATGGTGTAACTTTTTACTGAACAATATGTGGACCATATAGAACAATTTGGTGTTGAAGGAAAACTTTTACTTGGATGTCTGGGTTAGACCTTTTTTTTACCAATTATACTATACTACCTCCGTAACTTTGGAACCGTTCATTTTAGAAGGGTTATGCATGGTCCTTTTTTATTTCAAATTTAATGTAGAACAATTTTGTGTAGAGGGTTGTTCATGCTAAACCGCTTAGTTTAAGAAATATTGACGAAAAACGTAAAAAACTACGAATTTGCAGATTTCTCCCCCCTCTCCCCCCCCCCCCCAAACCCGACGCTCAAAATGGTGTGACTTTTTTCTGAACATTATGTGGACCATGTAGAACAATTTGGTGTTGGAGGATAACTTTCACTTTGGATGTCTGGGTTTGGGTCTAACTATACCATACTATAAGCCCTTTGCAATACATTCGTTGTTTACAGCGTTCAACAGGGTTTGAAGGTCTTCCAGACTCTTTGCCATTATGGCGGTGTCATCAGCGTATCTGATGTTATTAATGATTTTACTACCAATTTATTATTTAACGATTATTTAACGCTTCCTCAAAAATTGTTCGGTCTGACACATTCCTGTCTGACACCACGCTTAATAGAAACTTTAGCTGAAACTTCTTGGTCCAACTTAATACAAGCGGTCTGATTGTACCTAGTAAAGATTTTTGAGCAATCTAATGTCACAAAAAAAAGTTAGGTACTTTAACAACTAGTCATGTTCTTCATCAATACAGGGTGTTTCTAAATAAGTGCGACAAATTTTAAGGAGTAATTCTGCATGAAGAAATAATAACCGTTTGGTTTATAAACATATGTCCGCAAATGCTTCGTTTCCGAGATACGGGATGTTGAATTTTTTTTACAAACTGAGGATTTATTTATTGCTCTAAAACCGGTTGAGATATGCAAATGAAATTTGATAGGTTTTAGAAGACACTTATTGCACATTTTTTAACATGCAACTAAGAATTTTATATTCTCCATTGGCGCGCATACGGGTAATATGACGCGTAATATTACCTGCATGCACGCCAATGGTGAATATAAAATTCTTAGTTGTATGTCAAAAAATGCCCAATAACAACCTCTTAAAACCTACCAAATTTTATTTGCATATCTCAACCGGTTTTTAAAACAATAAACAAATCGTCTGTTTGTAAGAAAAAATTCAAAATTCCGTATCTCGGAAACATTTGCGGACATATTTTTATAAAGCAAACGGTCATTATTTTTGCACGCAGAGTTACTCCTTAAAGTTTGTCGCACTTATTTAGAAACACCCTGTATTGATGAAGAACATGGTTAGTTGTTAAAGTACCTAACTTTTTTATTACCCAACAAAAGCGAATGAATAAAAAACAGAATGTTAAGAAAACCTGAGGCTATAGTTGGGTTTTAATTTCAGTATTTTATAAATGCTAGAATATTCCACAGGGTGTACTGAACTTTGAGAAAAAAAAATTTTGATTGGTATACTTGGTATACAATGATAATTGACCTGTCTGGCAACAATATTATTACAGCGATATTGTTAAAGAATAAGGCTTTAACATATTAAAAAAATCACATAAATTGGACAACAGGTTTAGGAAATACGGGACTTCAAAAATGACCCATTTTGTGGGGTAGCCGTTTTTTGTGCCGGTCAGTGTATGTGGTACTATATCAAAGGCTTTTTCGAAATCTATAAAACATACGTAAATATTTTTCCTAAACTCAATGCTCTTTTGTAAGAGTATTCGCATGCAAAAAGAGCTTCCCTATACAACAGTTACTTCATAATATCGTTAATCGTTGATAAATGAATAAAAGTAAGTTTGATTTTTGCATACTCTCTGAGTTTTTAGTTTATCAAGATCTTTAACAAAAAAATAAGACAGTGTATCTACATCTACTGATACGTTAATCTTGTTTTATCACTCAAGTGTAAAGTTTATTTATAATTAGAATCACATGTGTTTCGGGTGACAATTAGCAGTTGAATTATAGTCAAAATAAGTTTTTGCAGACCACCCTAGTCGACGATATTTGATACCAAGTGGGTGGAGATTTGGGAAACATATAATATATTAATGTTAACACTCATGTTTGAGATTTGCGATCTTTTAGATGACATCTACAAATTGTCTTCAACATATACTACAAATTTACTAGAAATTGACAATTATTCATACCTAATAATATATTTTACGATAGATTGCGAAAAAACGTTTGATCGTGTACAAAACCACAAGTTAATGCAGATCCTTAAGAAACTATATATAGACCAAAAAGACATAAGATGCATTGAAAACGTGTACTGGTATCAAACGGCAAATTAAAAATAGACAATTCTATATCAAATCCATACATATAAGAAGAGGTGTTCGACAGGGATGTGTGGATTCCCCTCTTTTATTTAACATTTATTCGGAAGCCATATTTCAAGAGTCTTTGGAAGATGCAGAGATAAGAACTTATCACTATAATCGGAGAGTACAGTAAGCGAATGGGATTAGAGATTAATACTAAAAAGACCAAATTCATGATCATCTCCAGAAACTTGGATGCACTTGAAAACTCCACCATAAGTCGGCGTACATAGTGGAAGCGGTTTCCGCTTACGGTCAAACCGCGCGGACCCGCTTTTAAACGTTTTGAAAATGAATGCACGTCTTTAAATGTACACGAACATAGTCAAAGCAGGTTCGCGCGAGCCAACCGCTTTAACCCGCCTGACCGCTTTTACTCGAATGAGAATATAGTTTTTCCCGCGCGGTTTTAACGTTTTAATGTTTGTACAATGAATAAGGAGGCATTAATCGCTGCCGTTTTTGAAAGACACGAGGGAGAACGATATTTCACTTTCTTTCATTATCTTATTTTAAGTTTTGAAATAGATGATGATATTCTCCATAAATTATTTTTTCGCGATTAAGAAAATGTATACTAGTCCTGTCGCCAGGGGGGGTACAACGGCCTTCTTAATTCAGATGGACTTACCCAAGTTTTTTTTATGTATTTTGACCTGTAGAACACGAATTTTTTGGGTAACAGTTGATCCGGATGTCGATAAGATTGTTATAAACCAAGAAGTTGAGGAATCACATAACAGCGATTTCTCGCAAAACAAAACATTTTTTAGTATTTTTTGTGTCATTCTAACCAAAAAATGTTCCCACAAGTTTTTTCGTAGGATGCATAGTTTTCGAGATAAACGCGGTTGAACTTTCAAAAAATCGAAAAATTGCAATTTTTGAACCCGAATAACCTTATACCCGAAATATAATTAACCCGAAAAATAAAATAGCAATTCTGCTTACCGCCTTTAAAAGTTTAAGTCAAATTATATCTGTTTTGAATATTTGCATTGCTAAAAATTTATTTTTTGATTGTTAAAAAAAGCTATAAACACATAGTGTTTCCCGTGCCTAATACATGCGTTTTAATGCATGCTACGTAGAAATAGCCCCGCTTGCACTTTTACCTCTTCTACCTACTTGTTCGATTTTAAATGAGAAATCATTGAAAACATCACTCAAGCACTAGGTGTTTATAGCTTTTTTTAACAATAAAATAATAAATTTTTAGCAATACAAATAATTAAAACCGATATAATTTGACTTGAACTTTCAAATGAGGTAAACAGAATTGCTATTTTATTTTTTAATCAAAAGTTATTCGGGTTCAAAAATTATACGAAAAAATTTGTAGGAACATTTTTTGGTTAGAATGGCCCAAAAAATACAAAAAAATGTTTCGTTTTGCGAGAAATCGCTGTTATGTGATTCCTCAACTTCTTGGTTTATAACAATCTTATCGACATCCGGATCAACTGTTACCCAAAAAATTCGTGTTCTACAGGTCAAAATACATAAAAAAACTTGGGTAAGTCCATCTGAATACAGGAGGCCGTTGTACCTCCCCTGGCGACAGGACTATACCAACTTTTTTTCTTTTCAGTTTAGTCAAAACAGAATCAAAAGCAATCGTCATCAGAAGACGAAATTTTGCTATGAGTTATAGACGCAACTGACAAATTTGAACGATTTCTCTCGCTTTTACCCGTCTTCACTGCGTTACCATTCCCGCGCGCGACAACCGCTCAGATTCGCGCGGTTTGCCCGTAAGCGGAAAGCGCTTCTACTATGTGTGCCGCCTAACACCGGATACCAAGTCCATTGAAATAGTGAGCAAAAAATACCTGGGAACGTGGCTTTTTGAAGACTGGGCATATAATAGGAAAGTAAAATGTCGCATTGAGCAAGCTCTACAAGCTTTCGTAAAATTCAGGAAGGTACTGACCTGTTCACAGTTCAATGAGACAACTGAGACTAAGGTTTACTAAGTGCTACGTATAGTCGGTGCCGCTATATGGCGTAGACTGGACACTCAAAACGAGAGATATAAACATTAGAAACCTTCGAAATGTGCTGTATCGTCGTATCGTAAAGATAGCATGGACGGCGAAAGTCACAAATGTAGATGTCCTTAAGAGAATCAACCAAGAATGCCAATTTTTCGAAACCATGAAGAAAAGCAAAACTGTGTATCAAAGTCGCACCATGCGAAACGAAAAAAACCAGTTCCTTCAGCTTATAATCGAGGGTTAAATTGAAGGCAAGAGAGGAATAGGACGCAAGAATATGTCCTGGCTCCGAAACATAAGGCAATGGACAGGAATTAACGACATGCAATCTTTGATTGCAAGAAACAGAGAGTTAATGGAAATGTGATCGCTAACATCCATTAGTTGATTTGCATCTGACGAAGAAGAAGATATTTTACTAAGTTGAACAAAGCAAACATATAACCAAAAAAAAATCGTGATAAACCGATAGGAAATAATTGGATCATAAAAATAGGCAATTGATTATGTACTATAGAAAGGAACTACAACGTTAACGGGGTTTTATTACTTCATATGGTCAATGAATTTCTATATATGAAAAAACCGCGGAGTGCTACCATTTAAAGGGGTGCGTTTTTGAGAAATGGGTGAATTAGTCCCTGGGCACAGGTTACATTAGGGTGAGTTCTATGCACTTTTGGTACAAACACGTCTACATAAAACTTGTACCTGGTTAAATTTCCTATCTAAATATAACTTTTTAAAGTCAAAGATACTTTTTTTTACAAAAATATATTCAAAAGAAAAAGCCCAAAGAAACCCAAAAGAAAGAAATTTTGTTTTTGGTCCCATAACTTTTGTCCACGGGGATATAGGTATAGACATTGCTTCACAGAAAAAAAACTTACATATTTTCTCTTTAAAATGATGCTTAGTAGAGGTCGTTATGATTTAAAGTTTTCGCAATATGATTTTTCAAAGTTCGCCACTCAGCAATTTTGGGCAATTTTCGTTGTTATTTCGCAAATATTTTTCTGTAACTTTTTTCTACGCAACTTTAGGCATATGCAATGGTACATGTAAGAGGAATAGAAATCAATTACCTTTAAAATGTTCTACTGTATATGTTGTACGACTTCTTTTAAAGAGGTTATCTTTTTCAAGATTTTATACTTTTAACAAGTTTTTATATTTTTTACGATTATTTTTTAAATTTCCCATTATAACTTTTTTTCTTCTACATTTAGGTATATATTATATAATAAAAAAGAAAGCTTATTCTGTTTACTTTAAAATGGTGTATTATAAAAAATTCTAGGATTATTTTTAAATAAGATATGCTTTTTCAAAATGTAATAAGTACTTGCAACGATTTTTGATTTTAGGATTATTTTTTAAATTTCTCCTTATAACTTTTTTATGTGATTGTGTGTTATGATTGAATCTTATTTTTTATAGGTAATACTTTGGATCCACTTGACTCGGCCGGGCAAACTTCAAAATATGGATTAATTCCAATATTTACTGTCAAAGCTCCTGCACCACAAGCTTTGCTTGAAAAAATAGCATGTAAATGTACCAAAGGATGTACCAAAAACTGCGGTTGTAGGAAGATAGGAATTAGTTTTTCAATATTCTGCAAAGGGTGCATGTGCATGGGTACTAATTGTGGGACTCTAAGATAACTGAGGTATCAGAGGAAGATATTCAAGCTAATGCTAACGAAGAGATGGACTTTGATTTTGAAATTTTTTAAATGTCAACGTTTAAATAATTTTAACTAAAGTGATGTTTTCTAAGACTAATGTTTATGTAATTTTTGTAAAAGAAATAATTTTAAATAATACAGGTAAATATCAAAGAATCACTCGGTTTCCATTATTTAAATATAGATGATACACCATTTTAAAGAACAGAAAGTAAGCCCTCTTTATTCAGCAATATATAGTATATTCATGTACAAGAAAAAAAAGTTATAATGAGAAATTTAAAAAATAATCCTAAAATCAAAAATCGTTGCAAGTACTTATTACATTTTGAAAAATAATATCTTATTCAAAAATAATCCTCGAATTTTTTGTAATGACAAAATTTTAAAGTAAACAAAATAAGCTTTTTTTATTATATAATATAATATATACCTAAATGTAGAAGAAAAAAAGTTATAATGAGAAATTTCAAAAATAATCGTAAAAAATGAAAAAATAATATTTTTTTTATGTTAGGTATTATATATTATATAATATAATATTATATTATATATACTATATATAATATAATATTATATAATATACAATATATCATATAATAATATAATTTTATTTTTATATTATATTATAAAAAATCGTTAAAAGTATAAAACTTTGAAAAAACAATATTCTCTTTAAAAAAAAGTCGTACAACGTTAGACAGTAGACCATTTTAAAGCTAATTGATTTCTATTTCTATTACGTGTACCATTTCATATACCTTAAGTTACGTGGAAAAAAGTTACAGAACAATATTTGCGAAATTACAAGGAAAATTGCCCAAAATTGCTGTGAGTGGCGAACTTTGAAAAATCATATTTTGAAAACTATAAATCCTAATTACCTCTACTACACAACATTTTAAAGAAAAAATATGTAGATTTTTTTTCTGTAAAGCAATGTCTATACCTATATCCTCGTGGACAAAAGTTATGGGACAAAAAACAAAATTTCTTTCTTTTGGGTTTCTTTGTGCTTTTTCTTTTGAATATTTGAAATTTAACCAGGAACGATTTTTATGTAGGTATGTTTATACCAAAAGTGCATAGAACTCACCCTAATGTAACCTGTGCCCAGGGACTAATTCACCCATTTCTCAAAAACGCACCCCTTTAAATGGTACCACTCCGCGGTTTTTTCATATATAGATGTCCATTGACCATATGAAATAATAAAACCCCGTTAACGTTGTAGTTCTTTTAGCTATCTTATTTTGAATATAATCAATAGCCTTAAAATCGGAATAACATATTTCAAAAATGCTTTAAATAAATCAGGGAGATTAATATTGGATGTAAGCCTATCTTAGGAATGTCCACTCATTTCTGTTCATTGTTTTTTGCATGCATTCGAGACCATCCATTCGCTTGATTTCATCAGTCCATTTGGTTTGAGATCTGCCTCTACTTTTCTTAATTACTTACTTGCTTTCCTCCGTGCTTGCTTGGTGTTCTGCCTAGTTCAATGTTAGAATGGCAATATGTTGCCATTGCAAATGGACTTGGATTTCTTATTAATTTGTTTATATGACCGTTGGATTTGGTTTCGGTTCAGAGCACTCCACGGGCTGTTATGAAGAAACCAAGAGGTTGAAACGTACGTAAAAAAATGGTGGTAGTCTCTGAAACGAAATTACATCTTAACTGTCTTTTATTTGATAATTAATATTTCAAATATTTCAATTATTAATTTTCAATTAATATAATTGCAGGTAGAACAGTACCTAAACAGTAGAACAGGCAAGAAACAGCACAATAAAGTCATAGGCCAATATGGTGAAGAAGCTATAAATGACAATGGTACTAGGCTAATAGCCTTATGCGAACAAAATGATATGAAAATCACAAACGGATTCTTCCAACACCGAGATGTCCATAAATATACATGGACACAAAATACCCGAGGGCTGAAATCAATCATAGACTATACAATCATAAGACAAAAGACTAAATTGATTGTACAGGATGTGCGGGTATATAGAGGAGCCACTTGCGGCAGTGACCACCATCTATTAAAAACAAAGCTCACACACAATAGGAATAGATAGAGCAAGAGATTTAAAAGAAGCTGCAGCGGAAATAGAAAAATTAACAGAAAAGAAATACAACCTAAACAGCTTAGAACAAGAAAGCGTGAGGGATTTATACAGGAGTAGATTAGATAAAAAGTTAGAAACCATGCAATTTACCAGCAATGAAGAGCATTATCATTATATAAAAACATGTCTTCAGGAAGCAGCAACAGAGGCCCTCGGACTCCAAATAAAAAACCACAGAAAAACTCCGTATTGGTGGGACGAAGAAATAGAACAAGAGATTAAAAATAAAAGAGAGAAGTATAAAAAATTTCTGAACACAAGGACCGACGCCGATAAGGTAGAATACAAGAGGGTCCAAGCTGAATTGCGAAAAATGATATGCCAAAAGAAGAATGAGGCTTGGGAGCAAAAGTGTAACATGATTAACACACATTTAGGAGGACGGAGAAGTACAGAAAGTTGGAAAGTATTAAAATCGCTACGACAGGAAAAGAAAAGAGATATAATATCAGCAATCACACCGGATCAATGGGACGAATATTTTGAAAAACTCCTAAATGAGGACAGAGCGGAATTTTTAAATAACAGTGATACCAGCAATGTAAATATCTTAGCCTCACCATTACGGGTAACAACAAAAGAAGTAGAAGAAGTATGTAAGTTTTTAAAAAATAACAAAGCACCAGGACCAGGGAACATACCAGCTGAACTAATAAAATATGGCACAACAAAATTATATGAAAACCTGGCTCAACTCTTTCAAAGATGCATCAACGGAGCGGAAATCCCAGAAGAATGGAAGACATCATGGATATCCACCATACATAAAAAAGGCAGACGGGATCAATGTGACAACTACAGAGGCATCGCTGTAACGAACTCGATCAGCCGAATATACGGAAAACTGATTAAAAATAAAATCGAAAACGAATATAAAGATATAGAAGCTGAAGAACAGGCAGGATTCAGGGCAGGGAGATCAACGGTTGACCATCTGTTTTGTATTACACAGATTATTGAGAAGAAACTGGCCGTCAACCAGGAGGTGCATCTGTTATATGTGGACTTAAGAAAAGCGTATGATAGCATCCCACAAAACAAACTATGGGAAGCATTAGAGAAAACCAATATAAGCGCAAATTTAATAACAGCGACGAAACAATTGTATACCAAAACTGCATCAAGGGCGAAAGTTGGAAGCAGGCTATCGAGAGGATTCCAAATTAGCAAAGGCCTAAAACAAGGATGCTGCCTTTCACCGACATTATTTAAGATCTACCTCGAACAAACTCTAAAACTTTGGAAACGCAAATGCAAAAACATGGGATTACCGATCAGCAACAATACAATATACACTTTGTCATTTGCAGACGACCAACTTGTACTAGCGCAAGACTACGATGATATAGAATATATGACAAGGAAATTAATAGAGGAGTACAAAAAAGGTGGTTTGGAAATAAACATAAAGAAGACCGAATATATGTGTATCGGTGGGACACAGCAGGACCTTACACTGGGGAATGGCGAAATTATTAAACATTGCGACGCATATAAATACCTTGGTATGACCATCACACAAGAAGGAAGCGTAGACCGGACGATAGAAGAAAGAAACAACCAGGGAAGAAAAGCAATTACCCTTCTCAATAGCATCCTGTGGGACCAGTCAATATCATACAACAACAAACATAGAATATACAATACAATTGTTAAGAGTATAATCACTTACAGCAGTGAAGTATGGCAAATAAAAGAAAGATACAAGAGAAAACTTGAAGCAACAGAAATGGATTTCTGGAGGCGCTCAGAAGGAAAATCAAGATTAGAAAGGGTAACCAACAACAGAATTAGGGAAATAATGAATGTGAAACACACGATAGTAGATGACATTAGTACCAAACAGCTTAGATGGTATGGATACGTACAAAGAATGTCCGAAGAAGGACTCCCGAAACAAATCCTAACGTGGACCCCTCATGGTAGACGAAAAAGAGGAAGACCCCGCCTGAGTTGGAGAGAAGGCATAAATCGAGAAATGAGAGAAAGAGAATTGGATGAAGACCTTTGGATGGACCGAAGTGAATGGCGACTAGGCATCGGAAGACGTAGGAGAACGTTTTAAAACCGATATATATATATATATATATATATATATATATATATATATATATATATATATATATATATATATATATATAATTGCAATTTTAAATCTTATCTGACTCCACAATTGTACTCTCGATTAAAGAGGATATGAACCCAGTACTTTGGGTTTGATAGTTGTGTATATTTTTTAATCCTTTGATTTTATTGTTTCTAAATGTTACATTTTTTATAAGGTCAAACGTGAGCTCAGAATCCAAATGATCAGATGTTAAGTTTTTTTTATCTTGCTGTATGCATGATGTATGATGATGTACTTCGGTGAGAAAACTCCAAACTTTGAAAAGAGACCAAGCACTACGAAGAAGAAAATTACCTGGAGCAACATTTGCAAAGCTTTATTGTAAGCTTGCTTAGTGTCCATGCCTCACATGAATATAAAAACTCATTAGTCTAGTTGCTTTTGTATATAAGTAGATATCTATCACATAAGTACGACAATACATTTTCCATTACATTTTGGAAAATGTATTCGAACAGCTCGACTGGGACGAAAAAGGTCTAAACATTGATGGTGTACGTTTGAGTCATTTGAGGTTTGCGGACGACATAGTATTATTCAGTACAGATATCAAGGAACTGGATCAAATGATGAAGGAAATAAACCAGCAGTCAAATAAAATAGGTCTCAAACTGAATCTTCAGAAAACAAAAATAATGAGTAATGTACAAACTAATCTTGAACTTCTGCTTCACAGTTACTATCGTTAGTTATACTAGACCCGAGATAGACAAAGGTGTTTACTATCTGGTATTCCTTTGTAACATGTTAGTCAGTTGAATAGTATCGAATCTGTCGACCACCATTATTTTTGTCTTAGCTTTATTTATTTTCAGACCAACTTTTAGAGATTTTCCTACCAGCTACTGTTACTCCACCGGCCCATCCTTCTAGAACCATCCTCATGACATGTTCACCATAAATGTTAAATAAGTCAGGTGACAACACGCATCCTTGTCTAACACCTCTCTCGGTCTTGAATTGGTTTGAGAACTTCTGATCTAGTCGTACTGTCGCTATATTAGACTGGTACAGATTTTTAATAAGTGTCACCAGGTGCATTGGTGCGCCCATTTCTATTAAAATTAGTGTTGCCCAAAATCGGTCTTGGTCTTGCAGTCTTGGTCTTGTTCTTGCGTTTTCGCAAGACCAAGACCAAGACCAAGACCGCCTAATTTTAGCAAGACGAAGACCAAGACTTACCGTGCAAGACTTGAGCAAGAACAAGACTAAGCCTGCGAGACTCTTGCGTCTTGCAGTTAGAACTGAGGGTCGTTTTAGGGAGTATATAAGTTCGGCTATATTCTTAGATACTCTATGAGAAACAAAAAAAATTGTAACAAAAATTTTGAAAATTGGACTTATGCGCATTACGAACAATACCATAAACATACATAGCGAATCAAAATATCCATTAAAAGAACACTCCATTATTATAATGTAAAAATAAAATTTTTTAGTTATACATTCTTTCTCAGCAGCAGTGCTTAGCTAGCCCCACAGGGGCCCCGTATCAAAGATTTTCGCGGGGCCCTTTTCAAGAACTGATATAAGGTAGTGCTAGAAAATGTTCAATGGAACACCGTACTTATGTGAATGTGTACTCTTTTGTATGGTGTCGAAGGTTAGACTTTAATGAATACCCTTCTCAAAAAGCTGGAAGCCTTTGAAACCTTGGTGTATCGGAGGATCCTACGAATAAGTTGGGTGGATAGAGTTCGTAACGAAGTTGTTATACATCGGAGAGGAAAAATTACGGGAAGTCATCAGAGCAGTAAAAACTCGCAAACTTGAATATTTTTTTGGCCATGTTATGAGGTGCTATGTGCTATCTGTATCTACTACGGGATGGAAGCGTGGACACTGAATAAAATTGACGTGAAAAGACCGGAGACATTCGAGATATGGATGTACCGAAGAGTGCTGAAGATCTCATGGGTAAATAGAATAACCAACGTAGAGGTAATCAGACAGACGTATGCATAAGGAAAGAGAAGTAATTCTAACAATTAAGAGAAGAAAACTGAGATATATGGGGCATGTGATGGGAGGAGATAAATATCTAATAATCCAGTTCATTATGTAAGGAAAATCCAGGAGAAAGATTTAAGGAAGCTGATAGCTGATTTAACTCATGACTGAAGAATCTTAGGGCATGGTTTGGATGTAGTAACAACGAATTATTTAGAGCCGCACTCTCAAAAGTAAAAATCGCTTTGATGATTGCCAACCTTCGAAGCGGAGACGGCACCTAGAGAAGAATGCACCACCCAGAGAGTTATAATATATTCCATTTAATAATAAAAGGCAAAGAAGACGGAAGAAAAGGGACAGGTCGAAGAAAAACGTCATGGCTTAGAAACCTAAGAGAGTGGTTTGAGAAACTCCAGCTTCCATTTTCCGAGCTGCCGCCAACAAAATTACTATAGCCAATTTTGATAGCCAACACTCGATAATCGAGCACGGCACATGAAGAAGAAGACATGTGTGAATAATTTTATTCCACATTAAAATTCCTGAAATTTAAATACTCATCAGTACAAACTAACCAGCATTTGAAAGAATTACATACTAAGAAGTGCTGTCACCATTTATTCATTAAGATTTAAAGAATTATCAAAAGAAGTAAAAAAGCTCTGTAAAAAATTTTTCAGCACCTCTTTTTTGCACGCTTTTGCAACTTTTTAATACGCATTTAATGACGGCTTCTAAAAAAATTCAAATTTCTATCAAAGAATATCAAGGACCTTGACCACACCTGTTACAGACGACAATTAGATAAGAATTATTGTTTCATTAGTAGATAGAGATCTAGTACCTACTTACCATTGCAATCTAAATCACTTTGAGAATCTGGTTGATGGAAAAATGAAGAAATTTTGGGTATCTTCTTCAGAACTTCTTCCTTTTTTTGTTTCATTTTTCTTTTCATCGCTCCACTTAGCTACTCTCTTTTTATTTCACTCATTTTTTTCACTTCACAATATTTTCAGAATTTAAAATTTAAACTTTCTGAATCGACTGCACAAATTGAACCTAATAAACCTAATAAACTCTAATAAACCAAACTCAAAAAATAGATTTGAAAACAGATTCAGTTTTTTCAACAAGATTTGTTCTTGTTATATTATATAAGCCAAGGGTGACTGGACAATGAAAAAATGGGCTAAACAATAAATAGATTAAGTACACGAAAATCTACCCAAAACAATATACACACTTTTCCAAATCGTCAAAGGTTAAGCGATAACAAAAATTGCAATTTGGCCATTTTACAGTGTGTCACCGCCAACAGTGAATGAACAATGAAAAGTAACTTGAATCCATTACACGAAAAGGTCGACATCCAAACAATACACTGTTTCAAAGCGTTTTATTAGGGAAATTGGAGAATATTTTGTTCAATTTTTTAAATGGAAGTTTTGTTTCGACATGCAGTGCCGGGGCCCCGTATAATTGATACGGCGCGGCGGTAGCTACGCCTTTGCTCAGCAGCCGACTTCTTTGCTCTGAAATTATTAATTGTCCTGGTTTTGAGAATAGTCGCCTTCTAATCATATTCATATAACACAACATTCCTGCGTTGCGACGCCTACAGTAATATCGAATATCGTATCCAAACTTTTTAAAAATATGTCACCTTAGCACTTATATTTCTCCAAGAAATTAACGCACCACCCATCTTTATTTATACGTCCATGGCACCATACCACCTTAAAAACGTTGCATTTTTAATGTCTCAAATTTCCTAAACCTGTTGTTATTTAAATTTAAGTGATTTTTTTTAATATTTGGTCTTATTCTATTATTTATAAATATCGCAGTAATAATATATATATTGTTGGTAGACAGGTCAATTATTGTCAGTGTAGTGTATACCGGGTGTACCAATCAAACTGTGTTTTTTCTTACTTTATAAATGCTTTGTTTACCAAATAGGGAGGGGTTGAAATTTTTCTTACAAACTGACGATTTATTTATTGCTCTAAAATCGGTTGAAATATGCAAATGAAATTTTGTGGGTTTTAAGAGGTAGTTTTAACTTTAGTTAGTTAGAACATAGACAGCGATCGTGGGTTCAAACCCCACCCGGTGTCAGTTGTTTAGATATTTATTAATTTGGCTAGTCTTTACTATGGCTATGATATTTTGGCTAGTCTTTACTACGGCTATGATATTCAAGCTTAAAATGTACCTCTCTGTTACGTTGTTCTAAGATATGCAATAGGCTAATGGGCAACTGCGAGACTTGCAAGACTCTTGCTGCAAGACCAAGACCAAGACCAAGACCGGGAGCGCAATACCAAGACCAAGACCAAGACCAGGTGTACTGGCGCAAGACCAAGACTGTCTAAGTCTCGTCTTGGTCTTGCATTTGGGCAACACTAATTAAAATTGACCACAGATTTATCCAGCTTACACAATCAAATGCTTTTTGGTAGTCAACGAAGCATATAATCATCGGTACCTACTTGAAATTCTCTAGACTTTTCAATGAAAAGTCTAGAACAGAAGTATATAAAGTTCTGATTATTACCTTTGTAGCAATCTTAAAAGTAAAAGAGCATAATAATAAGAGGAAGTAGTTATCGTACAAGAAGAAGTGTACTAATATTAAGTGAATATTAATCAGGAAACAAGGCTAGCAGCCCCTGCTGGCTATATTATTAGCTTTTTATCGTGTATTGGTCAATTTAAGCGAACGTTATACGCTTGAGACCGTCGATAAGAAGTCTTGATTGCAAGTGGACTAATTTGATTAAAACGACGAAAGTCAATTTCGACATGGAACTTATCGATCAGAAGACAAAGGAAAGGGGCGCGAAGGGGAGAAAGAGAGTGGATCCCGAGCAGATACATTTCATTTCACGGTAGATTAAAATGAAATAAATTATGGATAATTCGAAAGGGTGATACGTTTCCCTGAGGACGCAAGGGTTATCATGGAACAACTTAGCAGTGCGAGTTACTAATGATACTTCCGATAAAGGGCATTTAAAAGATAAAAAACGAGATTTTTATTGAGGTTCGTGGAAAATTAATTGAATTGCTCGGTTGGCTACTCTGAGCCGTATGCAGAATTGTTAATTTTGTATTATATATCAGCGTTATATAAAAATTAGCAATTCTTCATATGCCGGAGAGATATGTGTAAATATATAATGCACAGTACCGTAGTCTAAATTTTGAGATTTACTATTTTAATTGGAAATAAGCCAAAATTTCACTTTAAAATAAGTTTATCTGATATTTCTGAGGGACATTTGTTAGCTAAAATTGATTGAAAATATTGACAATATCAGTTTAAAGTCATATATGTAATTATATTACATATAATTAAAAACAAAACATAAAATACAAAACCACCTTAACTCAATATTACCAATCAATTAATTAAAGGTCAATATTACCCATCACATAGGTCTTTATACATCCCCTCTGTTTATTGAACCTAATCGTTACCTCTTCCTTTCTACTCGACAGCTCTTTTGGTTTTCCCAATTTTCCTCTTCCTCTTTCCTTCTATAAATATAAGTATACTGCTGATAACTCGGGTGGAGGTATTTAGTTCTTTCTTGACTTTTATTTAACACTTAGAATGATTGGTGGTGTCTACTTGGGGTTGAGCTGCTGTTGTCGTTATGACCTGTTTTCAACGTTCTCTATGATAAATAATTTTTTACAATAGCATTGCCACCTTTTCTACTTGTCTTCATTTCCCATATTATAATAAATATAATATTATGTCATAATATAGTTAAAAATTACTTTACACTTTTCAATCAAACACTACATTTCAACATTAATTCTTTATTATTTTACATACTTCTCATGATGTCACTGCCCGGTAACACATTCAAATATACCTTTTAATTTTTAATAATTATTTTGTCACTGTTATCATTGTAGGTCTTCATTATTATTATAACATCTTGCAGCAGAACCGTGGTAACACCAATAATCTAACCTAATAACTTTATACACTGAGTTTATACACTCTACCACTTTAAATACTTCTGAGTGAGCTAGGTGTTAGTACAGTTTTGTTTAACTTTTTCATTGAAACTGAAAAAACTGTGATTTATCTAATTTATATGTTACATTGACATAGCTCGACTGTGATACTTGACTTTTTAATGTATTTTGTATGGAGCTACCTTAATATGTTTTGTCCTGATTGAATCTTTTTCTTTTTTCTTAAACTGTCCTACTTCTTTTTAAACTTTAAGTGGTCTTGTCCACCTCAGTAATTACTTATCAAATATTATCGGTTATTGCTATTCTTCATTGTTTTTAAAGTATTTCCTCGTCGTTTTAATACCGTACACATTTAATATTGTCATATTTATTTTTCCTCCGTTCATTCACCTTACAAATTTGAATCTGACGTTTAATCTTCTTCTTTTTTCTTTTCCTAGTCTGTGGGGTCTTCTAGTTACAAAATTTACCACCTAACGACAAATTCATCCTTGAGTACTACATGTCATCGGTCATCTTTGACAGTAATTTGACATTTCACCGAAAAGTTCCTTGCACCTGATCTGTTCGCAAGATGGTTCCTCCCAACGTGGAAGTCATAAAAATCTTTCTAATGAATTTTTATATTCATATATAACTTAATGTCTAATACAGTACTTAAAACTTTAAATAATGAAGCCTATAGAACCTTAAATAGTGTAATCTAGTAGATTCTTCCTCCTTCCTGGTCTGGTAAGTTCTTTTGCTGAGGTGGGCGTTATCACCACATGCTTAAAATTTCCATTTTATATTGTAGGACAGTTTTCGTCTTTGCTCCTGTATTTTAAAGCGGATGATGGCTCGTGAAGAGCCGAAACGCGTCCTTTTATGACCTTTTATTAATATACATTTTTTGTGGTACCTCTTTGAGTTTTGTACTTCCTTACCTCGAGACCACATTTGAGAATGGATACTTCTCTTCACGGATATATATTTCTTTTTTGGGTTATTTTTGGAAATTATGATAGCCAATAATATAACAAACGTTCATTAATGGATATGGTACTGTTATGCTTATGATCCGGTCTGTATGTAAAACAGTATATTTATTGGTTCTGCTAATTTTTTAACAGTAACATTTAAAAATGAAATTATTAAATTCGTTGTTAAATTTTTTTTATTTATCTAATGCCTCGACAATCTAATGGCCATTGGCCTGGTAGGTACGGTGAATTTTTGCAATTAGGTACCTAGTGTCATGTGTAGTGTATAGTGTATGTGTTGAGTAAGCGTCTTGTTACTTTGCAAATTCGACGTCATTTTCTTTGCAAAGAGACGCTAATTGTATCCGAACGTCTGCGGTCCCTCCGGTGAGTACCGATCCCACAAGGACAGAAACTATTTTCATTTATTAATTTATAACATCGTTGTTAAATTATTGTAGAAAAAAATTATGATATACTCCTTTCAGAGGCATCTTTCAGTGCGTCACATTTTTTCTATTTCTTTCTAACGCATTAAGTTGGAAGTGACAAAAAAAAAGGTACGTCCGTGATTAAAGTTATTTATAACATTTATTCTAGTTGTTGATAGGTTGCGCTATAATCGAACAAAAATGATGTATGTATTATCTATATAGGTAGGACTATAATATGTACAATTTGTAAGACTATACAAATCAAAGAACATACCTTATAAATGAAATAAACACAATTGATTTGTTTTTATACCAAATTACGATTACGATTCTGACAACTGTCAGATTAAACTAAAATGTCATGCTATGATTCTGTACATTCTTAAAATCATATATTAAGTCATTAATGACACACTGAAAGACTGAGAAGAACTTTAAATTTATAGTCGTACAGATTATGTTATGTAGGTAAAATGGGTAGATACCTAAACCTTTTTTTAATATAGCGCCATCTATCAACAACTTAAATAAATGTTATAAATGTGTATGTATCACGGACGTACCTTCTTTTCTGTCACATGTGTCGCACTGAAAAAAGCCTCTGAGAAGCACCACCTTGTAAATTACGTAGCAAGGAAAATCCAATTAAAATAAGCACCCGCATTCACCAAAGAATTATTTGCTCATGGTATTGTCATTTTTTTATTATTAAATTGACTGGGTGAATGTGCGTAGATACTAAAGGAAGCAAGAATGAGATGTCAATTATTATGTTTACATAGCTATTATACGGGTACTGATCAACAACTTTTTTCCTGAAAAACTAATAATTATGTGTTTATAGGAAGACAGGTGAAAATAAGGTAGTTCTCTTTTAATACCTTCAACACAGATAATCATAAATTATACTAATATTTAACTAAATTTATTTCCTGATATAAATAATATGTCATTGCCAATCTCACCCTAGTAATTTGTTTTTACTATCTAATTTCACCATTGTATATTTAATATAATTTTAGTGTTCCTGACGATGTTAGTGACTACTACCGAAATATAGGATTCCATAGAAAAGAGTACACCTGGTCTTCTATAAAGAGGAAATGGTAAAATAATTTGAAATACTGATAGAATACTTTCGTTTTTGGTAGGTAAATCTGATGTTTAAATTGGATATAAGTTGATACGTACACTGAATAAAAACAGAAATAATCCTAGTAAAAAATAATAATAATTTCGTTCACTTTTTCAAAAGAATAGTACCTAATACCTTGGGGATAAATTTGCTGCCTTGGTACCAAAGCCGAGACAGTTTTGGGAGGGGTCCGGACCCCATGGACCCCTCCCTTGGCTACGTTCCTGATTGTAGTGCAAAAGAAAGGACAATAGGTACCCTAATCATTTTAGTCTTTAAAGTTTTTCGGTACAGCATTTTATTTGATTTATTGGAAAAAAATAAATTTTAAATTTATTATTTTTAGCTGGTGACTTATAACTTATTTGACGAAATGGTGAAACTGCTGACTTCGTGCGTCCGCAGAATGATAGGTTTGTTTGAAACGTTCTTCCACATTCCGAATCATTTGACCAGTGATTTGTAGGCATTCGTTGACAATAGGGAACTTGCATAAATTTTTAAATATTAAAATGATATTAAAAAACATAAGGTAATATGATCTTAAAACGCTTGCATGCGAAAAAAACAAATATTTTTAACCCGTACGCCAATTACGACGCTTTGAAAATGCTATAAAATTCAAATATCTTAGGAGGCTCTTGAACGTCCTTCTATTGGTCCGACGTCACGGGCCACAGTCAAGCAGTCGGAAACAACGCGATTAGGGTAGGTATCACGGGTATATTACATTTTAATCGTCTTTAATGGAAAATTCGTAGGTATTATTTATGTTCATCTTATATTATTGTAATAAGTAGTTCCCCAATCAGTTTAGTTTTAAATTAAAATTGATATAAAGTTGAGTGCTACTTTGTAAAGAGTTTAAAACGCATAATATGACGGACGAGGGTAAGTCTGACAACTTACTTACCGTTGATGTCTTCATGGTGGCAACTTTTATAAAAAGTAGTGAAAGCTATTCTATTGGAGAAATGCGAGGTGTCAAGGCAAATAAGTAAGAGTTATTAATAAGCATGTTTAAACCGTTTATAACAATAGTTTGGTACCATTATATTATAGTATAGGGTTTACCCCGTGGGTTTGATCTACCTACCACTAATCGAAGGATTTCGTATATCCTGCAAAATATTACGGTGTAATTTGCATTATAGTAAAGATTATATTTTATTGTAATGTTTATTAGTACCTACTGGAGCCTTTCATTATTGTGTTCAAAGCCTTCTGAGAAAAGATTATGGTGATTAGCAGACGTAGGTACCGATAGAACGTGTACATAGCCAACAAAATCCTTCTTTACAAAGTTAATAATACGCATAAATAAGAAGAATCATTATTGTAATTTTACAAGTTAATATCTTTATCATCTCAGCTTATACTTACACCGCATCCCTCGGTAGACCGCAAGCAATAGTAGAAACCCGACTGTAGACCGCATACTATAGTAGCACCAATACTTTTTAGTTACTCTTACTTTTATTACTAAAAGTTTTGTTTATTTTTAAGTTACTTGTTTCTTCTTTGTTCTTCAACACAAGAAACGACAAAAGTAATTTCATAAAAAAGAACTTTTTGATACATGTCAAGAGATAAAATGTTAATATTTTGCCTGTCACAGAAAAAATCATTTTTGCCTATGACGCCAGACCCCAGCTCCAGGGCCGTAACTACCATTGGGGCAACCGGGGCAGTGCCCCGGGGCCCCCGACCAAGGAGGGCCCCGTGCATAGATTTTAACGAGGAAAATAAAAATATGTATTTTAAAAGCCGATCCCAACGAAATATTTTCAAATGACACTGAGCTAAGCTGGGGTCCCCGAGACCTTAACGTAAACATTTAAATTATTACTTAAGCAATTAGTTATTTCGGCGTAATAAAACCTAAAATGCCATTGGAAGAGGGTGGCCCTGGCTAAGCTGGGGCCCCCGAGACCTTTCGTAAACATATAAATTGTAACTGAGGAAATTAGTTATTTTGGAGAAATAAAAAGTACAATGCAACCGGAATAGGGACCCCAGGTCCCAGCTACTTTGTCTTAATCAATTTACCCCAGACCACATCTTGGTACGTGAAAGGAACCACATATTGAAAAGAAAGGTATACACAAGATAAAATAAGCACATTAGGATCAGTTATACCAGTACACTGACCAGCTTCACTGAGTGTGCTTGGCTCACACTGCAGTAGCTTAAGGCACCTTAAGGTGCTTTTAAATCAAAGTAAACACAAACGAAGGAACGAATTCGTATAAGTGTTCGCTTGGTTATTCGTTCGGTACAAAGTAAGACCATTTACATTGTAGCGAACGAACGCGTTCGTTGATAATCCGTCCGCAATGTCAGATACAGATGAAGCTGTAATCATTAGCGCTGCTAATTTTATAGTTATTGCAGGACATGCTGAAAAAAAAAGAAAGATGAGAGTGTGGTGTTCACATAGGAGGGAAAATGCGCTTTCAAGGGGTTAAAATATCAAACATTTTTCCGGACCCCCCTTGCGCTGGGGGTAAATTCCCCAGACCTCCCGATAGGGGGCCCCCAGATCACATTTGCCCCGGGGCCCCCAACATCGTTGTTACGGCCCTGTCCAGCTCTCGCTTTTTAAGTTGTTTGAAACGGAAATTTTAGGCGCGGAACTTTGATCAGATGTTGTACGTACACTATTCATTGTTAAGACGTAATATTTTGAAAATAACATTTTAAAACATAAATTAACAATTTTATGCAAAAAAATTTTTTAGTGCAAGTTCCCTATTCGCTAAGGTAAATCTTCTTAAGATACGGGTATATAAATTTTACTTTTTAGGTGTCTCCACCTAATACATTTACATCATTTACATTGGATATTTTAGACATCCATGTTTAAGTTCACATTATTCATCTATGTTCCCATGACGGATCAATAATTGTAAAGGGTTTTTACCCATATATTTTTCTATTTTGGTGGTTAGAATGTTAGATTCACGTAAGCACTGATGATGATGGGTCATCCGATCGAAAACTAGTTCTGTTTTTGTCTGTCCGAAAACTGCCCCTTTTTAGGGATTTTAACAAAAATCTACCTTTTATAAAGGATATTATTCGTTTTTTTTTTAGAAAAAAATTAGTTAGATGAGGTTAGAATTAAGTTACTTATTCTACTGGTGAATAAATTGTAATGTCACTCCGACTGGAGCATTAAAAAAATATTAAGAAGTTATGGAACACACCTCGTATAGTACAATGTGGACCATTACCCCTGTCATGTGTCATCACAAATGGTAGAAATTTTTCTCTATGCAAAATTTCGTTCGGTGACCACACACGTCGACAAATCTTGACGTTATAGACAAGAACAAAGTGTGGGATATTAAGAAAGAGTCACAATAAAGAGATGGTGCGAGAAAGTCATTTGGGAAGAAATGATGTATTCCGTGACAGATGATCTGTAAATCCCGTTCCACTAAATCATTTTCACTTTGTGGCGCGTTTTTGTGGTGTTTCGTTATTTGACACCGACTCGTTATAGTAGCAATAGAAAAAACCCGAAATTTCTTTTTGATGAGGATAGATCACTGAAAATCGTTCACATTAGGGCAGATGTCATGAGGGTTTGTCGAACGTTTGATGCTCTAAGTAGGTCCTATGAAAAGAGAAAGTGAAGGAGAAAGTATACCTTCAGAATTAAAAAATTGTTAGGTATATATAAAATATAATTATAAAATTGTTATCCATATTGTTATGCTCTACTTACTACTTTATCTCTTTTATTAGATTGATTAGCAAATTCTTAATTTAATTAATTACTCAATCATTTTAATTTCTGCCTATGTAAAAACAAAACCAAATTCAAATTAAATTTTCTAATAAACTTTATTCTCAGGTCTGATTTTGTTCTCGATGCAATACCTTTGATTTGTGGCTTCTAGTATCTCTAGTTGCTTACTCCTTCCAGGATAAAACAGGGAAATTAAACACATTCAATCATATAGATGTAATCTATTATTTATTTATCCAATATGCTGCATAAATAAGATTTGAAAAAAATTACTAAAATCTAAATTTGTTGCAACAATTTCTTACTTAATAAATCAAGCTTTAATTCTGATATTTATCTCCTTGTTTTAACAAAAAAAAATTATTGAAATAAATTATTGTTTATTCATAATAAATTTAATAAATTTTACTTTTCTCCTTTTGAATTGATTACTTAAAGTTGGAATGACTAACTGAGTTATAGAACTGTTCAATACACAAAAAATAAGCATATATTGTGTGGATATAAACAAGATCTCTCCGTTTCGACAAATGATTTGACTTTGATTCTCCCACACGTACTCTTTTGATGTTGTGAAAAGGTCCTCTCGTCCAAACTGCTTCAAAAAACAAACAAAACCAGGACTCGCTCGAATTCTCCACTCGGCTTTTTCCTTGCTCGATATCTTGTGCAAATAGATACCAATCAGCTACTCGTTCTAGACAGAACAACGGAATCTTCCTCGGACACAGGAAAATTTTACTTCTCAACCGGTCAACAATTTCGTTTCAACTTGATTCTGCTCGCAAAGGCCGATTTCACCACTTTACACAGACTTCTTACTTTTCAAAAAACTGGACTGCTGTCTCCCGATATTTATCACACCGTGTCTATCTTTTCTCTCTGAAATTCCGACTCCACACTCTCATCCCTTCCACCGACCTTTCTCTACCAATCAAAAACAACCTCTCTACCCAAAACATTAATACTTTCCTTTCCTAAGAAACCAACTTAATTTGTATCCAACTTTCCATTTTGTTAAAATTCTAAGAGACATCAAATTACTATCGTTTTTTCAAAAAACTAAACAAAAGGCCTTACATTCTAAACTCAATGAAATTTGTTTATCGTTTAAACCTTCTACGAGCTATTTACAAAAATCCTATTGATGTTCACAAAACGAAATAAAATGCACTTTCCAATATTTTCGAACCATTGTCTGTAAATCCTTTCAAAAACCCATTAATGAAAACCACATTAACGATTTCACCTTCCCCGAAAAAGCACTGTTTATTAACTAAATTGACTCTATACAATTGTTGGTCATATACAGAGTGAAGAAAATCTACGATCTCGTGGTCCCTGATATAAATTTATTTTCTGAATTTTTACAAAAAACCATTCTAAAACAATATATTATGTTATATTATATTAAAACAGGCTAGAAGAATCACAATCTAAATATCGCAAAAGTCCGTCTCTGTCGTTATAGATAGAAGTAAGACGAAATGTACTTCCCAACGCGTTTCTCTTAGGCCACCCACAAGAAAGCGGAAGGATTAATATTTTAAGAAATTCTAGACGCCTAAGCTGATAATTTAGCTATTGCAGGCAGTAAAATCACAAAGACACTTTAGAGCTCGGAGACAGCTTTCCTAAAAGTATTTACTTTGCACAGGATATGGCTCATAAAAAGAAGAATAGGAAAGATTGCTAAATGTTTGAGTGATAGAAATCTAGGAATTCCACAAAATTACAATGCAGTAACTTTCCTGGGAATCCTTAAACGGTTACAAAAAGGACACTCGTGGTGATTGGCCGAAAAAGAAACGTATGATCATAATAAGGCTGGTCTAAACATTATTTTCCAGCTATGTGATTGGTACGAAAATTTCGGAATGATGATTATTGGTCAAATTAGGTGATAGCTGTGAAAAAGGGAGGTGAATATAGAGAGCAGAGAGGAATCTTGTCCGAGATTAGGACAAGAAGAAATCAATTAAGTTCTAGCGGTCATGCAGTGAAGACCTGCATTTTTTCTTGTCTGTGCCTAAATAGGCAAAATGGAATCTTAAAGATTCTGTCGTGAAAATCGCAAGTGCGATATGTTGTCTTAAATACCATACCGGTATATTCTCTGTGTTGTGTCCGGTACGATAAAATAATAGTTTTCTTAGTACGGCGTGTAATATGTTTCGTTCAAACAGAACTTAGTTCAACATTTGCGGATAAGACTTCCGTTTAATATGTCTCATATAAACCGCACTTAATTCAATCTTCGTGGAACGCAGTTCCATTTTTTTTTAACACAATGGTCTAAATAAAATATGTTTAATTATCAAGTCAGTGAGAAGTATCACTAATAATCATGAATGCAGTTATTTTCTTTTCATAAAACAAAAAGAACTATGGAATTTTTATTTTTCGTATAATATAATAACAACTATGTAACAGTACTTTAACTCTAAAAATGAAAGTGAAAAGTGAAAGTGATTTCGTCGTATCCACAACTCTGGCGAGCTAACCCGATTCCAGCAATTCAACAACAATGGATCATCACCAGGTATTTTGCAATAAACTGTTTCGTTCCTTTTTCTTTTTTTTTTTGAACTTTTAAGATGAAACGCGAAAGACTTATTTTTTTATTTTTCTAATCAACTCAGTTTAATGACAATTTTTTATCTAAATAAATGGTAACTATGTTAAAACTTATTTCGTCTTTTTCTGTTCGCACAATCCATCTATGTATCCTTATTGTATTAGGAAACGCAGCCTACCACAGACAACAAGGGTAAGTACCATTAGTAGTCAAAGGGATACCATTTTTTTTCGTAACATTTTTTTAATTTTTATATAGATAAATAGCAATAGATTCTGATCTATTAATGGCGCCCAAAAAATTAATAATTTCTTTTCTTTAGCTTAAATATTGTTGTATGAACTCACACCCTAAAATCTCTTGATGATTAAAGCCGCCGGTGCGATTTTAAATTATGTAGCACGAATTTTTTTTCAAGTTTATGTACATCACATGTTTATCTAATTTGTCGTGCTTCAATATTATATTTACGAAACAAAAGGAGAAAATACAATTAACTATAGAAGTATGCATATTGTTGTTCTAGTGATATTCTTGAAACAAATTTGTAGCTCAGGCATGTTAACCCAAAATATGGTTAACGTCGATCTTTATTTGTCTTCCCAAAAAGAAAAATGCAAGAGAATACAGCGACTACCACTACATTACCGAATATAGGTACAAGTATCGTAAACTTGTAACAAAAATGAGAAAACTTCTGTTGGAGTGAAAGTAAAAAGAAAGATATAGGTACTCCAACAGAAGGAAAAAAAAGAATGTAAAGCCTAGGTAACTAAGTAATAAAAAGGAAGAGAGAGTACTAGATATGAATAAAAATGAAGAGAGAGAGTATGTGGGGTGTGTGTAAAGAAAAGGGTGACGTGGCTTCTACGTTGAGAAGCCGCAATAGGAAAAAAATACTACTTTGCAGTAGTACTGAAGAAAGGGGGATTAGAAGGGATAGAAGTAGAAGTGGGAAGAGACAGAGGCAAACTGAATAGAGTTGGCTAGCAAGAGATGCAAGAAAACCACTTGACACTCAAGGATGGATACGGCTCGTTTGCATGCCTGTCGAAGAACAGTAGCTCTATATAGATAGTAATGATGATTAAAAGATGAAATAATAAAATAAGAATAATGTACTGAAACTGAATGAAGATGGATAATTGCTAAAGACGAACAAAATAAATAAATCTAACAAATCATGGGCGCCATGAAAATGATCTTCGATCATTTTCCCAGGTATCTTATACTGCTGTCAAATATTAAATATATCAAACCTGTAATAACAAACATAAAGGAATAATAAAATTCATGATATACAAAATAAATAAATATTTATTAAAATAACTACTAGATTTTTAACAATCTCTGAGTTAGACAAGCATATATCATGTAACTCTAAAATGACATAAGTTATACAAGAAGCTATATATATTTTAAAGATAACAACAATAATGTTATCTGTTACAAAATTACAGGTATAAGTACCTCTCACTAACATATAGGGTACAAAATTACATAAGTCTTCTACCAAATGGTTATAGTACGCCTGCTACGTACAACTGAATTGAAACCGACAAAGATGAAAATAATACAAATAAATAGGCCCAAGCCTCACTAAGGGAAAATACAATAATGAATAAATAAAGTTAAATATACAATTGACTAAAGTAGAAATGAAGTTGAGATAAATACCGACGATGACCTAAATTAACCGAACAAATGGAATAAAGCGAATAACAGTAAAATATTTGGGAAACAAGCAAGTAATATTACAAAATAAATTTACCCGAATTACATAAACCAATATCAAAGCAATAATAAAGTATTAAAAACCTAATTTTCTCTAGGCTTATTTCTGTGCACAAGAAGTTACCGTAGATACAAAGTTTGGGAACCAAATAATCTAATATACAAATATGTCATATTAAAAAAAAAACCAGAGGTAAACTAAATCTGGAAAAAAAATTAATTAACATAGCGCATTAAACCGAGAGTCTGAAATGTAAAAAAAAACCAATAGTTACTAAAACACACTAATTGTTTCCAAACGAATCCCAATGATTCCTAAAAAGGTTGCGGTTGCATCCTAGAAAATGATGCACCAGGATGGTGCGACCCATGACTCCTGTAGGTCCAGGTGCCAAGACGAAAACTGAGCTGGAACGCTCCCATAGCTTGCTCCCAATTAGACATACTCCCATGATGACTTGACTGTGGCTGTAGTGGTTTCTCTAGGTGGTCAAATAAGGTCTGTGACTTCATGGTAGGGTTTCTCCCAAATGGCTAAAAAACATTCCCAGTTTTATTTCTCATTTTAAACATGAGCAAAAAGTAAAGGGAAGAAGAAATAATTGAGGAACTTTTTAGAAGCAATAGTATAGAAAAACCGACCATTAAAACTGGAACAAAAACCAATCTCAGGTAACCTTGAACTGTTTTGAGTGTGAATACATGGACAAATGACATTGAAATGATTTATTTGAGGAAATATCTGTAAAAATATATTGAATTTATAAAATATTGGATGTTGAATAATTTAAAACCTACAGAGAAATGGTAATTATTTTCAATATTAATTTGAGGACTTCAAAAATGTTTGGTTATGTAAAACCAAAAACCACATTAATATAAAAGATCGATATAAAGATAATATAAAGATCGAAATCATCTACACCCTTCCCTTAATAGATTGACTAAGAAAGTTTAACAATGGGACTAATATTTTAAATATTCCACAACAAAAAACACATGACAATGGCTAATTAAAAATTATTACAAAAAAAATAAATCTCACCGAATGATTCCTATTAGGCTCCAACGGGAGTTGTCACACACATGTCTCCCTAACTCGACAACCCTTGCTGGTAACTTTTTACTTAACTTTAAATTGCTTGATGTTATAAAATAAGTTGGATGAAATCATCCGCCATTCTATATGGTACCTCTATTCGACACAACAGCCAACAGTCAAGTCAAGAACGAGAGGCGCTTGGCGCTTCTCCGCCAAGGTAAACGTCAAACTCTCTCAGAAAACGAAATCATTCTCGATAGGTGGAGTACGTTCCATCACCGAGGTATGACGTCACCCCAGTAGTCCTATACGAGAAATTAGAGAATTTAAATGGAGACCGAGGAAAAATAATTATAATAATAATTAAAGAGCTAATTTTGTAACGTGACCGTTACAAACTGGACATAACATACACTAGAAACGCGTGAAGCTCTTTTTCCACTTAATATACTGATAATCAAGCTATATAGATCAAGATATCAAGATATTTATGCGTATATTGGAGTGTTTTATTGAATATGATAAAGCATTCGATAATGTATGGCGAGGAAAAGTTTGTGTTAACGAACAGTTGAACTCAGATGTGGGGTGAGACAGGGATGCGTATTGTCGCCAATTATTTTTAATGCCCACTCGGAAGAGATCCTAAAAAAAAGAAGAAGATTATCCCTCCCGACAGCTGGAATAAAGGTAATGGAGTTCCGTTAACAACATTAGATATGCGAGTGACTTCTTCGTCTTCTTCTTCTTCAGCCTTCAGTAATCCAACTTTGGACATAGGCCTCCCCCAATTCAATCCAGTGTTGTCTATTTTGCGCCACCTGTTTCCAGTTGTGTCCTCCAAACTTCTTTATGTCATCGGCCCATCTCATTTGTGGCCTTCCTCTACTTCTTCTTCCTAACCACGGTCTCCATTGTTGTATTTCGTGATTCCATCTTTTATCCTTCAGTCGGACATTGTGTCCTGTGAAGCTCCATTTTAATTTGGCAGCATGTTCTCCTGCGTCTTTTACTTTGGATTTGCTTCTAATCCATGTATTTGTTTTTTTGTCTATGAGCCTCACCCCGAGCATTGATCTTTCCATCGCTCTCTGTGCCTTTACTATTTTATCCGTATTGGCCTTGGTGAGTGTCCACGTCTGTGAACCATACGTAAGTATAGGGAGGATACACTGATCGTAAACTCTGGTTCTCAAATATTGTTCTATTTTAGTGTTTCTCAAGATCCAACTCAGTTTTCCCAATCCTGCCCACGCTAACCTTATTCTTCTAGTAATTTCGGCAGTTTGATTTTCTTTGTTAACTTTCATTATCTATCCCAGGTAGATGTATTCGCTTACTGATGTATTCAGCGTTATTTTTGTAATGTTCTGTGTTATGTATTCGTCATTACTTTTGTTTTTTCCAAGTTCATCTTAAGACCTGCTTTTTCCGAAGCTTGAAATAGTTGCGTCATCATGGTCTGTAATTATTCGAAACTTGTAGCGAATATTACAATGTCGTCAGCATATCTCAAATGACTCAGTTTTCTACCATTAACATTTATTCCTTTATCTACCCAGTTAATGTCTTTAAATACGTCTTCAAGTCGCAGTGTGAACAGCTTTGGGGAAATAACGTCTCCCTGGCGAACTCCTCTGTTGATTGGTATAGCTTTGGTTTTCTCATCTATTTTTATTTTCATTGTAGCTTTCTTATAAATATTATGTATGAGCATTCTGTATCGAGAATCTATCCTGGAATTGTTCATAGCTCTCTCTATTGCATAAAGTTCTATGGAGTCGAATTCCTTTTCATAATCAACGAAGCCAATGTATAAGTTCAAGTGATATTCATTGGCTTTCTCTATTAGCGTTCTGACTGTAAGAATATGATCCGCTGTACTGTAATCCTTTCGGAATCCTGCCTGCTCTATCGGTTAGCTATCAAGCTTCCACGATAGCCTATTGGTTATTACTCTCATAAACAGTTTGTACATTTGGGACAACAGGGAAATTGGCCTATAGTTCTTCAGATCTCCCCTGTTTCCTTTTTTGAAGAGAGTTTTTGTCAAGCTTTCTTTCCAATCATCTGGGACTTCTCCTTTGTGAAGGCATTCGTTGAAAAGATTTTTCAATTCTTCGAGAATAATTTCACTCCCCTCCTTTAACATTTCGGCAAGTATTCCATCTGGGCCCAGAGCCTTATTGTTCTTTAGTTGTGCCATAGCTTGTTTTATTTCGAAGGATTCTATATTAGGGAGTACTTCTGAGTTGCCATTTATTATCTTTTTCTTAAGAATTTCCTTTGCAGTGTTATCTGGGTCTTTGTTTGAGGAATATAAATCACGGTAAAATGTTTGTGTAACTTTTAGGATTGTGTTCTTTTCTCTTGTCTTATTCCATCTTTATCTTTTAATGAGATTATTAGAGGCTTTCCTAGAGGAAAGCCTCTAATGCGAGTGACACTGCTATCTTAACCGAAGATATTGAAGATCTTTAAAAGGCTGGTGACTAGAATAGCAGGCAGAGTATGAACATGAAAACGGTCTAACAATGAACGCCAAGAAGACAAAATTTATAAGAATATCTAAAACGCAAAGAAATAACGAGAACCTCCTCATAAATGGAACCAATGTCGAACGAGTAGACCAATATGCATATATTGGAACAATGACCAACTTCACAAATGATTACTGCCAGGAAATCAAAAAGCTATAGCAAATTTTAATAAAATGAGAATGGTGCTCTGTACAAGAGATTTGAAGTTCGAGCTAAGAGTTAGATTGGTTAGGTGCTACATTTTCTTGACGTTTTTCTATGGAATGGAAGCTTAGACGATTAATGCGGCATCAATGAAAAAACTTTAATTATTTAAGCTATGAGCATATAGAAGAATTTTGAAAATATCGTGAACAGAACACGTCACAAACAAAGCACACACAAACACAAACAAAGAGGTTCTGAAAAAGATGCATAAAGAAATAGAAATCTTAAATACCATCAAAACAAGAAAATCAAAATATCTTGGATATATTACACGTGGAGAGAGATAAAGATTTCTCCAATTCAGTATGCAGGAAATATTCAAGGAAAAAGAAGCATAGGGAGATGTAGAATATTGGGACTGCCCAACCTGATAGGATGGCATCATTGATGTACATTAAATGAACACTTAAGTCCGAATAGCTGTGATGATTGCCGCTCTCCGTGACGGAGATGGCATTACAAGAAGAAGATCGAAGTATGCCACAAAGAAAAGAAGAAAAACAACTTAATAATACATCAGATAAAAAGTAACTAAAAATCGAAATTCGATAACGATATAAGAAACGGTAAAAGGATAAAAGGATTAGAATTAGCATTAGAGAGAAGAATTAAAATTGCCCAATATTTTATTGGAGCAACATAATAATGTTGCTCAAAACTGTAGGTCTAATCTGTGTTTCTGATTAAACTACCCTATTATGAAACAGATGGGTCTACCAAGTACAATTGTTAGGACGGTAAAACAATTATGGAAAACACAAAAGACAAAAGAAAATACAAAAAAGGAATATTGAGAATTGGAAAGACAAAGCATTGGACAGAAGCAAATGAAGGGAAGTGGTTATAAAATGTATGTAATAAAGACTATATACCTATGTACAATTAAAATAAAATGGAAATAGAGATTGTAATGCTAAATGTAAAAATTTTTAGGTCTAGGTTGACAAATTTCATTTTTTAAAGTAATATAAAAACATAAATAGGGAAATCCCTTTAATTGGCTGTATACTATAGTAAAAATACTGAAAAAGTAAAAAAAACTTACTTTTGTTGCTGGTAACAGTCTTGTATATTTAAAGATATTAAAAAAAAAACATTGGAAGAAAATCATTAATACAATCCTTTTACATATTTAAAAATTTTGGAAAAACTACTCGTCCATTTCCGCGCAGTACATATAAACATGTATTTATTATTAAAACATTATTGTTAATATCTCCTTTTCGAAATAAAGTTTACTGCGATATAAATTATTGACTTCATCAGCCAACCGTATTTTCTAGAACATGCATTACTCATTACATCGCATCGTCCAGTTGTAAATTTGCCAACATATCAATTTGACCGTAAAGTCATAATGTGATAATTTCCGACTTCCTTATATATAACATCCTGTCACTTTTTTCCATATCTGTGGGTATTTGCTTAAATATGCTTATTCACAAAGCTATTAACGACATGCAAATACACATTCCTAATGTCGAATAAATTTTTTTATTACGACGTCACTTATTACTATATCTTATGACGTCGAACTGAAAACGGATGCATCAATTTTCTACCCTATTGGTTCGTGATGTAAGTGATAATCATTTAAATACTTCTAGTTCTGTTATTTCAGTGTATAAATCAGTGTCAAAAAAGCAGTTTAAGTTATATTTTTTACTTATATTTAATTCATATCCACATTTTTGAAGATATTCTTCTTTAGCGGCGAATCGATTGAGGGTAAAATTGTACATGAACCACGCGCCTGCGCACACTGACAGTATGTAGTTCTGACAGTATGTAGTTCATTGCTAATCTTTCAAGATAGGTATGTATGTATCTGTAACCGTGCAAATAAGTCATTAAAAGAATATATTAGTGGTTTTAGGAAATGTATTATTTATTATAATTCTTGTGTTTTTGGATTTGTGTTTCCCTGTAGTAAAATAATAAAATATGTAGTCATAACATTTTTACAGTTTGTCGCCGTGTTGTGTAATTATATCCGAATCTTACGTGTCAATTCAAGTGGCTCGATGGCGTAGTTGGCAGAGCGGTGGGACAGAGAACGGAAGCACACGGAAATTTGTTTGAAAGTGGTAGATAAGAAAGTTAGTTTAATTTTTAAATAAAATACAAATAACCTGTTAAGTATATTTACTTCGTTTAAATTACCTATATAATAGAAGAATATCTTCTTACGTGCGTACAAAGTACACACACATTCTTTTTTTACTTTTAAAGGGGGTGTAAAGCTAGTTTGAGTCCTTGAGTCCTAGTTTGATCTCCTGACAGGAAGAAATCACAGTTTTTTGAAAGATGACACTGCTAACCAATGAACCTTCTAAATAGCCAACTGACAAAAGAACTCGAACCCAGTATACGAGTTTCCAACTTGATGTAGAAGGCTGAGCAAAATGCCAAATTCTGTATATATTATTAAAAGAAAACGATACCTATTGACCTGGTCGCAATACAAGAAATACATCCAAAAAAGGAAGTGCCTATCTAACATTTTCCTTTTTCCTAATATACTCCAATCTGACTCAATTTAAAAATTGTCATTTCCGTCACATGCATTCGTTGTCTTTTTGTTTGTTTTTAACTGAAATGAAATCGTCGCCTTACTATAACTTGATTACTCGAGATTAGTAGTTCTGAGATAAACGGGTTTAAAAATTTTAAAGATATTTGCCCTTATTCCTTGCCGTACCGCTCCTCCATAGGCCGATCCGATACCAGTTTATTCCAGATCAAGTCGTAGATTCTATTAAATTTTATACTACGACGTTGGCCTTTTATTAATTTAAATGACCTGGCTGAGGCTAGAACGTCGATCGCAAATCCACTAAACTTGTCCTTGTCGATCGACTGAGTCTCATCCAACTGAGCCGTCATGACCGATGAAAGACAGAAAATGGGTAAAAATGCAGGTTTCTTACATTCCAAGACTATAACTGTATGTTGTAATAAGTAACACTCAGCATACACCGCGAAACGGTTTGCGATCAGGTGTTCTAAACAACAAAATCTGTTTTATATTGTTTGCTAATAGTAAGGTAATTACGGCAAATCATTGAGACTGTTGCAGTCATTGAGTTGCGAAGAGGAATCGCACACACCAGAGGGTTCAGACAATGATTGTAATGTAATTGCAAGGGCCATTGTGTATTCATCTGATTAATTTGACCTACCTCAATCAGTTGTCAGTCGTATCCGTTTAGAAAATAGCAATTTCCTTTTCGTCCGTTACACATCAGCTGATAGCCCTATAAAATTTCTGGTCTCGGTTATTCCTTTCAACATACACGCGAACTACATCTATCACGATTTCGTCAGCAATTCGCGTTTTCGTTCGCTAGAATAAAACAATTAATTATAAGCCGGCAGATCAGTCTCAGTTTTTTTACAGGCACTTTCACAAAGTCTAAGAAACACCAGTGTTTGCAGTATTGTACCTACATAAAATAAGTAAAAAACGGGTAAGGTACTAATATAAATACATATTCATGAATATGTTTTACCAATCCCATTTTATACCTTCTTCTTCTTTACGTGCCATCTCCGCGACGAAGGTTGGCAATCATCATTGCTATTCTATCTTTTGACACTACAGCCTGAAAGAGATCAGTTGAGCTGAAGGGACATTTTTCTTCTACCTATGCTGCGCCTTCTTTGAATCTTTCCCTGCATTATTAACTTTAAGAGTTCATATCTGTCACCACTTGTTATAATATAATTGGGTCATATTATGACCCAAGTATTGCAGTTTTTTTATTTTAAATGAATCCAGTATCTCCCTGCTGCTCTCTATTATTCTTAATACTTCTTCATTGGGTAGTCTGTCCAGGAGATTCTCGGCATTCTTCAATATATCCACATATAACATGCTTCCAATCTATTGAGACATTGTTCATTAAAAGTCCATGTCTCCACACCATACAAAATAAAACAGAAAATGCAAACACTTTAGTATACTCGTTTTCTAAGATTTAGGCTGAAGTCTCTACCACATAAAATTTGTTTCATATTATTGAATGCACTTCTAGCCTTTTCTATTTAGTCCAGAAAGCCACTGCGGATCCGCTAGAAAAAATATTCTAATTCGGATTTTTTGCACAATCTTACTCAAAAAGAACTCCTTTTAACAAATTTGCATGTTGCCAGGACCAAAAGGTGGTCAAAAAATTTTTAAACGTTTTTTTTTTTTGTTTTTTTCCTAAAATTATTTTTTTTGCATGGAAAAAAGTTTTTTTAGGTTTTTTGGCTCATTCCAAACAGAAAAGGTCTTTAGTGACTTTTCTCTAAAGTTGATAGTTTTTGACATATAAGCGATTAAAAATTTAAAAATTGCGAAATCGGCCATTTTTAACCCTCAAAAACTATATGAAAAACTGAAAATTTGAATGTTGCCAAGGTAGGTAGACATTCTTTAAACATCGATTGATGAAACTCCGAAGAGTTTTTTGCAATACAATATTCCAAACTCCTTTGTTTTTTAATTGCTAATCAAGCGTGCGCGACACTATTTTCCACCGACAGTATGGTGCAAATGAAAGGAATAAATTGGTTATTTCCTAAACCGGCGACTTTAAGGAAAAATCCCGAAACAGGTCGATTTTTATTTTTAAGTTATGATATTGTGGCATATATGGTATACTAGTGACGTCATCCATCTGGACGTGATGACGTAATCGATGATTTTTTTAAATGAGAATAGGGGTCACGTGCTAGCTCAGTTGAAAGGTTCTTTAATTCTATATTCAGTAATCTAAACATTTACATAATTATTTATACAGGGTGTCCAAAAAATTTTTATTAAATTAAATTATTTGACAAAAAAAGAAGTAGAAGGACACGCTGTATAAATAATTGTGTAAATGTTTACATTACTGAATAGAGAATTGAAGAACCTTTCAAATGAGCTACCACACGACCCCTATTCTCGTTTAAAAAAATCATCGATTACGTCATCACGCCCAGACGGATGACGTCACTAGTATACCTTATATGGCACAATATCATAACTTAAAAATAAAAATCGACCTGTTTCGGGATTGTTCCTTAAAGTTGCCGCTTTACGAAATAACGAATTTATTCCTTTCATTTGCACCATACTGTCGGTGGAAAATAGTGTCGCGCACGCTTGATAAGCAATTAAAAAACAAAGGAGTTTGGAATATTGTATTGCAAAAAACTCTTCGGGGTTTCATCAATTGATGTTTAAAGAATGTCTACCTACCTTGGCAACATTCAAATTTTCAGTTTTTCATATAGTTTTTGAGGGTTAAAAATGGCCGATTTCGCAATTTTTCAATTTTTAATCGCTTATATGTCAAAAACTATCAACTTTAGAGAAAAGTCACTAAAGACCTTTTCTGTTTGGTTTGGAATGATCCAAAAAACCTAAAAAAACTTTTTTCCATGCAAAAAAAAATAATTTTAGGAAAAAAACAAAAAAAAAACGTTTAAAAAATTTTTGACCACCTTTTGGTCCTGGCAACATGCAAATTTGTTAAAAGGAGTCCTTTTTGAGTAAGATTGTGCAAAAAATCCGAATTAGAATATTTTTCCTAGCGGATGCGCAGTGGCTTTCTGGACTAATTCCAACTCTGATTTCTTTGGTATAATAATTGTTTGTTTCATTAATATTTGTCCCTGAATAGTTATAATTCTGAACTCGTTCTATCGTCTTATTATTTACGTGTAGATATCTACGTGTAGAATACCTTTGTAAAAGACTAAATATTTTAAATAAATTTTTGCTTCTACAAAGTTCAAAACCTCCAAAACAAAAATAAAAGCAAGTGTTCTTTGATGACGTTATTAAGATATTCCGGTACAAACTAAAAGTCGTAATACTTTAGGAGTAACTAACTGCTGGTCTTTGTGAAAACTTGTTCTTGTCGAGATTTAATTTATGGGATGCACAATCTTGATCTCCCGAATAATAATCAGGTAGTTTATAGTTTTTAGAGTGTACGAGTTCGTCAAGAGTATCAATCGATATTTTTGTACAGTTCTCCATGTAAAGGTAATAAATATATGATAGATGATGATGCCTTCATTGCAGAAAATATGTTTACGTTCCATTTTTTAAGTATGTTTATATTTTTTAGAATACTTCTTTTCTAATATTTTATTTAGTTCTGTTTTCTTTAGTACGGTGTTTGTTTTCCGCTAGTAGTTTTCTTCTTTTCTTAATTAGTTGCGTAGTTTCGCTACTTATTTTGTCTTCTTTAGCTCTTGTTTTCTTTACTACCTGTAGTCCGGCTTTAAGAAGGTTCTTATTTATGTTTTTGTTAACGTCGTTAATTTAGGTCCTGATTATGTGGAGGATCTGATTCGAACTCCACGTTAAATCCTTTCGGAATTCTTCTCCATTTGGTCTTACTTTGAAGGTTTTTATCCCCGTCATTTGTTGAATTATTTTCTCTCTTCTTTCGTGTTGATATTTATCTCAGTCCTAATTTTGGTCTTCGGAAAAAGTATTTATTTCATCATCAGTTGTTTTAAGTAGGAGCATAAACAGTGGCGTAACAAACTCTGTCGGGGCCCCCCCGCAGAATTTGAAATGGGGCCCCTTTTAATCCGGGAGCAGTCGCGCCGTTAGAAAAAATCCAACTTTTTATCATTTTCCGTGATAACTTAATGAACAATCTTGCAACATAACTTTCCACTTGTAAGTGCCTCGAAGAAGATTGTAGTAATGCTTAGGATTTTTTTTTAATTTTTTTTAATTTCATTTTTATTTTTTTTTGTGGAATTTATGGCTTTGGTGGGAACCAATTAGTTTTAAAATTGTTAGAAATAGATATTTTTAACATAACAAGCAAACAAAAATATTATAAAATTGAAATTTGTTTTAAATTCGTATTGTTAGATTTTGTTCTACGCGCGACTGTTTATGTGACAGAAGTGAGCGCGACTGCTCCCGCGTTAAACAATTACTAAATACGACTTATTTAACAAAAACTTTTTTGTGTTAGCGTTATCATTCACTGTTCATAACAACTTACATTTCTCATCTTTATCGGTATACAAACCCATTCCAAAAAAGTGTGTTTGCGTAACTTGGAACCTATGGGAAACTTTTTTATTACATATCTATATTACGAAAAAAAGTTATTCTTCATAAAATGCTCTGCATGGTATAAAACCTAAGTTGCATTAATCAGATATTAAATTTTATTGATTTTATACGAGGTATATCAAAAAATATTAATTTTGCTCAATAGTACCTATACCACCTTTATACTTTACAATATTGAAAAATTTTATTATAAAAAGTTGTTCGCAATTAAAAACTGTGTTTAGATATGCAGTTATATCATTCCAGTTGAAATATTGTGAACTATAAAGGTACTTAACTCTTAGAGAGAAATTCATATTTTTCGACATACCTCGTATAAAGTTGGTAAAATGTGATATACATATTACGATTGAATCTTCGTTTTGAGATAATGCAGAGCTTTTTATAAAGAATCTGATAAGAATTTTATAAAGAATTTTTTCGTAAAATTTTAATAATAAAATAGTTATTATAACTATTGAAATAAAATGATGTTGGTTATCGGTAATTTGAGAAATATTTGGAAAAACTAATTTTTTATTTACAAGGATGTAATTACATATAAAATTTAAAATCGTATATTTTTAAACATAAAAGTACTTTATCCTTGAGTTAAATTCCTATTTTTTGACTTACCTCATATAAAATTGATAAGCTTTGATATCTGATGATTTATCTGGCTTATTTTGTATCTCAGATTTAAGACCATTCAGAGCATTTCATGAAGTATAACTTTTTTCGTAAAATTGATAATAAAAATGTTTCCCATATGGTTCGAAGCCACGCAGACATACTGTATAAGTGCTCAAAAAAATTTATTTTGAATTTTCAAATTGTAATGTCTGACAGGGCCGTAACTACAATTGGGGCAACCGGGGCAGTGCCTCGGGGCCCCGCGATTGTAATCGCGTTATACTGCCTGTAGGCAATATAAGACGATTAAAAACCTACATTATAGCCGAAGAATGTAAGTAACATTATATGTAGTATATTTTTTATGAAAACAGAAAAGATGTTATATTGATGGTAAATATTTAGCTTAAAATAATGTGATTTCAAATTTTTTTTTGTGTTGGTCAACTAAAATAGCAATATGTAGGTAGTTACAGGAAACTTCAGTCATGGAGTACATTAAAATGCGTTTTCAAGTGGTTAAATATCAATTTTCCCGGACTCCTTCTGCTGGGTGATTAACCCCAGACCTCCCGGTAGGGGGCCCCAAATCACGTTTGCCACGGGGCCCGCAACATCGTACTTATGGCCCTGATTTAATGACATGTTCGAATTCAGCATAGTCAAAAAGTAAATAGAAACATTTTTGAACAAAGTAAAATGATGAATTCACCGATATCTTTTAAAATTATTTAATATATAAAACAGTTTTATTGTTTAAAGAATTAATAAACAATTAGAGGCATCTGTGAGTAGAACTTTTCACTTTAAGATAAGATATATGAACTAACAGAAAATGTTTTAGAAAAATATAAGCTTGTTTAATTTTTTCCGAGACCGAAACAATGCAAGCTTTTCTACATTGACTCTCCTAAAGCGTAAGTGTTATAATTTCCTTATCTTACCGTTTATCTGTTGAGAGATTGTCCAATGATTACCTACACAAGAAAAGTAGTCAATAATTGTTAAATAAATGCGTACCAAACTGATGCAACTATAACCGTAAAACAACACAAACATAAATAACATTCAATGCAAACAACCAATATGAAATTACTGGCGATAATATTGTATCGAAATACTAAAAGTAGGTATAAGAGAAAGAAAACCCATTTTCAGATTTAAAAATATTGTTCTTAAATTCGTCAAATTGCAATTCTAATATCTTTCAATAGTCACGTACAAAGCATTATATAGTTTATTGTCGCTGCCATAAAATTTCGGTAGGCCGGAAGGGATTAAGTTTCTAGATATTATGAGATGATTCACTTGGCAAATACGTCTAGTTAGAAATTTTTACGTTTTTAAATTTAAACAGACAAAGTAAAAATAATATAACAATAACAGATTTTTACATAATATCAGATGACAAGATGGGGCCCTTAAGCGATTGGGGCCCCCTCGCAAGCTTCTCGCTGCGGGGCCCTCTGTTACGCCCCCGAGCATAAACATGCACAAGCTTTATTCTCGTTTGTCAATGTAGTTTTAAGATTAAGATTGTGAGTTTTAATTTAGTTTTAACTTTTTGTTTATATGGGCAGTTAGTTATTTTGAGTAACTAAATATACAGGGTGTCCCGAAAAGATTGGTCGTAAATTATACCACAGATTCTGGAGTCAAAAATAGGTTGATTGAAACTTACTTATCTATATACAATAGTGCACACAAAAAAAGTTACAGCCCTTTAAAATGAAAATCGATTTTTTTATATATCGAAAACTCTCAGAGATTTTTTATTAAAAATAGACATGGCAGCAACATCTTAAAAAAAATTTAAAGTGAAATTTGGGCACCCCATAAAAATTTTATGGGGGTTTTGTTCCCTTAAACCCCTCAAACTTTTGTGTACATTCCAATTAAATTATTATTGTGGCACAATTAATTAAACGAATTATTTTTAAAACTTTTTTGCCTCTTAGTACTTTTTCGATAAACCCGTGTTTATCGAGATATTTTGAATAATTGTAGAATCCAACACATACATATTTGTATATGATATATGATTAAGTAATACGATTATAGCAGGCATAATCTGAAAATATATTATTTATAATTTACATTTTTAGGTATATTTTGAAAAAGAATCTACATCTCGAAAAAGATGACTTATGAAAAAAATACTAAGAAGCAAAAGTTTTAACAACACTGTGTTTAACTAATGGTATCACAATAATAGTTTAATTGGAACGTACACAAACATTTGGGGGATTTAAAGAAACAAAACCCCCATAAAATTTTTACGTAAATATATTGAAAACGAAGCCGCATCTCGATAAAAACTGGCTTATCGAAAAAATACTGTGAGGCAAAAAAGTTTTAAAAACGTTGTATTTAACTAATAGTATCACAATAATTAATTAATTGGAACGTACACAAAAGTTTGGAGGGTTTGAGGGAACAAAATACCCATAATTTTTTTATGGGGTCGACAAATTTCACTATAATTTTGTTTTAAGATGTTCCTACCATAAGAATGATACATGTCAATTTTCAATAAAAAATCTCTAATAGTTTTCGATATATTGAAAAAAATCGACTTTCATTTTGTAACTTCAAAGGTCTGTAACTTTTTTTAAGAGCACATTTGTACAAAGTCAGATGTGACTATCTGATAATAACGTAGCAGAGGAAGTGAAGAGGCGAATATTTATTGCCAATAAAAGTTATCATGGCTTAATTCGGCAACTAAGATCAGACAACGTCGCAAGGAAAACAAAATGCCAAATATACAAAACCCTAATAAGACCGGTACTCACATACGGCTCAGAAACCTGGACACTCACTAAAAGAGAGGAAACATTGCTAGCCACCTTTGAAAGAAAAATCTTGCGACACATATATAAGGGCACAAAAGAAAACGGAATTTGGCGAAGAAGGTACAACTTTGAACTATACGAAATATACCAGGATCCAGATATCATAACATTCATTAAAATAGGACGGCTGCGTTGGATGGGACATGTAGAAAGAATGGAAGAAGGCGAAATACCAAACAAAATATTCAAACAGATGCCAGTAGGAAAAAGAACAAGAGGAAGACCGAAGCTGAGATATTTAGAACAAATAGAAAATGATATAAAAACCTTAAAAATAAAAAACTGGAGAAAAAAGCACGAAACAGATCAGAGTGGAGAAGAATTCTGGAACAGGCCAAGACCCAGAAAGGGCTGTCGAGCCAATGATGATGATTTGTACAAAGTAAGTTAGGTTCAATCGAATTATTTTTGACCCCAGAATGTGTGGTATAATTTATGATTAATCTTTTCGGGACACCCTGTATAAAATAAAATGTAAACACTGTATATCTACAATAAAAAGGGATTTAAAATTAGAGAAAATTCTACAGTTAATAAGTTCAGAAAAAGGGGGAAAAAATCTTTATCATACCGCGTCCATATTTCTGAAGTCGTAAGGTTTTCTTTTCTTCTTGTGATAATTTATTCCAAGAATAAAGACATAAAGAACCCTTATTATGCAGGGAAAAATTCCGAAAAACGTAAACTTTCATGAGCTACATTTCCAGATGAAAAGTTAGACAATAAATTTGAGTCGTTAAATAAAAATGTTATATTCCACTATACTTTCCATTTCATGGATAATTTGAATGCAATTTTAGGGTGAGTTCCTCGGTTTCGCACATCGACTTTATTTATGGCCTCACCCCGTAGCCATGGGCGAAGAGCTCTTCCCATTTCGGGGAGTCCGCTTTTATCTTAATATACAGATAGAATATTTTGCCGCCATGGTGATAGCTGAAAGCTTCGGGAATAAATGTTGATATGAGAAACTCTTAAAGTGATATAATGGAAATACAGTGGAACCCCGATAAGTCGGTCCCCGATAACCCGGAAGTCCGGCTAACCCGGACCGATTTTCATCAGACAAACATTTCATCAATAAAAATGTATGTAAAATAATATTTGAGAGATAATGTGTATTTGTGTGTTCCAGACCGAGAGAGGTGTTAGACAAGGATGCGTATTGTCACCTGACTTATTTAACATTTATGGTGAACATGTCATGAGGATGATTTTAGAAGGATGGGCTGGTGGAGTAACAGTAGCTGGTAGGAAAATCTTCAATTTAAGATTTGCTGATGGCACTACACTTATAGCAGCAGATGAGCAAGAAATGTTTGATCTCCTGCGAAGAGTTGAGTACAGAAGCAATAAAGTTGGTGTGAAAATCAATAAAGCTAAGACAAAAATAATGGTGGTCGACAGATTCGACACTATTCAACTGACTAACATGTTACAGGAATACCAGATAGTAAACACCTTTGTCTATCTCGGGTCTAGTATAACTAACGATGGTAAATGTGAAGTAGAAGTTCGGAGACGTATTGGTATGGCAAAAAATGCGATGAGTCGCCTAACTAAAGTTTGGAGAGACAGATCTTTCTCTCAAAATATTAAGATGAGACTGGTGAATGTCCTTGTATTCTCAATATTTCTATACGGAGCAGAAACTTGGACTCTTCGCGCATGCAAGCACCAAAAAATTGATGCCTTTAAGATGTGGTGCTGTAGAAGAATGCTGCGCATACCTTGGACAGCTCATAGGACAAACTTTTCCATTCTAAACCAACTCAAGATTAAAAAAAGGTTGTCCACAATATGTCTGCAACGAATACTGCAATTCTTTGGTCACGCGGTCCGCAGAGGTGACGACAGTTTGGAGAGATTAATTGTTTCTGGAAACGTTCCGGGGAGAAGATCAAGAGGACGATCACCAACTAGATGGTCCGACCAAATAAGGAATTCAGCTGGAAACTCATTCTGCGAAGCTCTTAGAGCAGCTGAAGATAGACACCAATGGAGAAACATTGTTAGGAATATTGGAAGAAATCACGATCCTTAGTAATGGGGAAACGACAAGAGAGAGAGTTTATTTGTGTAATTTGAACTATACGATAGTAAGAATGAATCATGGCACACGGCGGCAGAGCCACGTTCATTGGCTCGGATTATTGGAAGAACAGGCACCTGTATTCCTTTGTTTATTTCAAACTGTCTTAGCATTGTTCAAAAAAGACTAAAAGACTATTTAAAAAATTCTTTTTTAAACAATGGTCTTAGTCTCCACTGTTCTTAAATAACATAACATTGTTCCGTTTGTGACCGTATTGGGTGTAGTATTACAATCGTATTTTCGCTTCCGTTCTGTAATCGTGCTTCAGATAGGTTTGTGTTTGCGTTTTTTTTTTTGTCTACGCATGAGTTTTTTACCAAGAAACGAACAATACTCTATACAACTATACGTAATTTAGAAGTGTACTGTGCATATATATTTCATGTTATTTCAATTATAACGGAGTTTATCTGTAAATAGGTATACCGTATTTTATTAATTTATCCTAGCTCGGATTTTTGATAACCCGGATCGGCAGCGGTTCCGATTAATCCGAGTTATCGAGGTTCCACTTTACTATTTATTCAACATTACAAAGTATGATATACAAGTATTATTATCTTACAGATTATGTAATATAAAGGTTAAAATATGACAGTTGATTTATTCGTCGGGTGCTTACTCAAACGAATAAAAAAATCAGAAAAAAACAAATGTTATTTTCTACATTGATCAAGATATAAATTCACTACAGCCGTTCCCATATTTACCTCACCTTTCACAATTAATGTATTTCAATATTGTTCTAGTGGCATTTTACTTTTATTTACTATCTTTAATGGGAATTGAGGAAATCAGAGGAAATAGAAATTAGACATGGGGTGAGACAGGGATGCGTATGGTCGCCAGTTCTTTTTAATGCCTACTCGAAAGAAATCCTAAACTCTTGAGGTTGAAACAGCTGGAGTAAAGGTGAACGGAGTTCTCATTAACAACATTAGATAGCCGAAAATATTAAAGGTCTTCAGAGACTGGTGAACAAAATAGAGATGTATAGCCAAGAATACGGTCTAACAATGAACATTAAGAAGAAAAAATTTATGGGAATATCTAAAACGCAAAGAAATAACGAGAATCGCCTCATAAACTGAACCAATGTCGAACGAGTAGACCAATATGCATATCTTGGAGCAATGATCGACTCCACAAATGATTGAAAATGATAAATGTGCTCTTCACAAGAGATATGAAATTAGAGCTAAGAGTAACGTTGGCTAGGTGCTACGTTTGCTCGAGTTTGTTTTATGGAATGGAAGCTTGGACCTTGAATGCGGCATCAATGAAAAAACTGGAATCATTCGAGTTGTGGGTGACAAAGCACGTACAAACAAAGAGGTTCTGAGAAAGATGAATAAAGAAATGGAACTCTTAAATACAATCAAACCCAGAAAATTGGAATACACAGTAACTGTAAAGTCTGAAAATTAATAAAGAGTCTGGTTGGAGACAAGAAAGTAACTTACATAAAGGACAAAAACACCTCAAGCAGTTTATAAGCAGACGTCAGTACCGGGACTCTGTAACTTTTATAGCGAAAGCGTAAGCGTGATTTCCGAACGCTTTCATCAAGTTATACTCTGTAAACTGCTGTCGGATGACGCCAGCAACACCGAATGGAGTTCGGAAGTAAAGCGAAACGTGATTATTTGTGGTTTCGTTTCACCACGTTTAGCGCTTAGAGTGACGTATTAAAAGAAGAAATTGACAATTTTACTTGGTTTTGAGGTTGTTTTTTTACCACGTTTCGTTTTTTTGGCCGTTGTTGTTTACAAATACATAGTGTACTTGAGTTTTCAGTTTTCACAAATACATTTTTTTAACATAGAAATATATAATGTTATCCATAAACGGTTGCAATTCATTAAAAAGGTAATGGAATAAATCTTTATTTAATCTAAACAACTCTATGAATCGTAAATCCGGCAAACCAAAATAATCACTTCTATCCCTTAAAAATCTACCTTCTTCACGAAGCAGCCGTAACTGATCCCTACGTTCTTGTTCGTCGAAAATTATTAAATTTATAGGCAACATTTTATTTAATTTCAACAATAAACACTTGTTTTTGTTTACCTTATGCTTTTTTGGAATTATAGGTTAGTTAAATCTGTCAAATATGTAGAATCACATCACATTTCCACAGGACGGAGTTTATCTATGGCATAGAACAAGACAATTATTACAGAACTCTAAAATCTTGAGACGACGTGCTGTGTTGCCGTTAATTTTTACCCAATCGTTCGTTTCAATTCGGTCCAGTTCGTAGAGTATTGCGATAGTATAGCGAAGCGAAGCCACACAATACAGAGTACGATTCGAACTGAACCGTTGCTTTGCTACGCTTCGCTACGACTTGCTTACGCTTTCGCTATAAAAGTTATAGAGTCCCACTGCTGTACCTGAAAGTTAATAAATTCGACCTGGAATTTACAATGAATGAACGGGATATCGCCATTGCAGAAATTAATACCTATAGACAAATTAGAAGGCTTAAATGACATCAGAAATGAAATCCTTAAAAGTATGACCACTTTCTCGAAAATATAACTATTAAAGCTGCTAAATCAATGTTAGGACAGTCTAAGATTGCAAAACTATCTCTTCCCTTTGGTCAATATTTAAGCTATACGAAAGATTGATACCGAGTTGAATCAATCCACAAATAGAACAAAACCTTATAAAGGAACAGGTAGGTTTTAGAGCATGAAGATCATGTACTAAATAGCCAAATACATAATCTTATCCAGTACATAAAGGATGGAGACCAAAAGGGATTAAAACCTGAGTCCTATGATACTGTTAACAATCTAATATTCCTGAAAGGAATAATAACATAATAACAAAAAGCTACAAAGAATTTGAAGTTCTTCATTCAATTCTGACTAACCTACGTTTCCATGTTAATTTGCAGGGGAAAACAAGTAGGGAGGTACCGTCTATAAAAAAACGGAGCACTTACAAGGAGAAGTACTCTCGCCAATCCTCTTCGGCATAATATACTAATGACCAAACGATCCGTAATGCGTCAATTTATTGAACACCATTACTCATTGTAGGGCATCGCTCCCCCAATTATAAGAAGGATAAGCGGAATGAACTAAATAGATAATTGATACAATAAAGATGAATCATTTGTCACTTTTACTTTTTTTAATTTCGTGTATCTATGTCTTCAGCCAGCGGTTTTAACCATACTTTCTGTTATTCTTAGTGGCAATCCCACTGCAGCATTGCAAACCACAATTATTTTTAGGTAAAAATTGCTATATTGACGTTTCGACTGCGTGGTCAAAAGCGATTTTCAAACTATTTTTACCAAAAAAAGATGAACTTATTTCTTTGGTCCTCTTCTTCTTGTAGTTTCTTCTCCTATATCGGAGTTAACTATCATCACAGCTATCCGTACCTTATTGGCGGCTATTCTGAAAAGATCTACTGAGCTGCAACTATACCACTCTCTTAAGTTTCTCAGCCAGGAAATTCTTCTTCTACCTATGGATCTTTTACCCTTAATTTTACCTTGCATTATGAGCCTTAATATCTCAAATTTCATACCTCTAGTAATGTGGCCTAAATATTCCAGCATTCTTCTTTTGATGTTCTTTATCACCTCACACTACTTTTGTAGCCTTCTTAACACTTCCGCATTTGTAACTCGTTGGATCCATGTTATTTTCAAAATCCTTCTATAGCACATCTCAAATGCTTCCAACTTTTTTATATTGTCTACTTTTAGTGTCCATCTTCCCATTCCATACAACAATGTCGAGAACACGTAGCATCTTAAGGCTCTTATCTTCAGTTCCAGAGCAAGGTCTCGATTAACAAATATTTTTTTTATTTTTATAAATGCTTGTCTTGAAATTTCAATGGGTGTCCTGATTTCTCTACCTTTGTCATTGTTTTTATTTACCCAGGTTCCCAGATATTTCGTAGTTATTCACTTTTTCTACTTGCTTTACCTCGATATCTAGTCTTCCTACTGTGGGCGCCAAAGTGAGGCGATAAACTACCCCAGATAATTGAAACAATATTCGAGAATAATATTTCAATCAACCATGATAGCTATCGTCTACCCTAGACTAGCTCAATCTCCCAAGTTGTGAGTCCACCTTGTCCTAATCAAAAACATGAACAATGAAAATCCAGAATGGAGCAAATAAAACAATAATATTTAACTAATCATGTTTATTTTTCATAAAGACATAATTAATGTATTAAAAAATAATATACAAGACCTTGCCGAAACTTTACAGATCAGAGATTATACTTATCGATGGCACTTGGTATCTGTCTGCGGGTTCTTGGTGTCTTGCTGTTGGTTCTGTAACGGGATCTGGCGACGTGGATGTTCTGGCCACCAGGCCCAAAGGTGTTGGTTGGTTGTTCGGTGTCTTGCTACTGTAGCATCGCCGGCGACATTGGGGGCTCCAGTTTCAGGGAGTCTTCCCACGAGGTGAAGGGTTGATCAATTGTTTTGTAATATGTCCAGAAAACTAGAATACATACAACTATATGAGACACCAAGAAAAAATAAAAGATATCCTTGCCATTCCAAGAAATAATCCAGAAATGTTGCAGAAAGGCAAGGTTAAACAGAATTAATAGTAATAAATAATATTTTTCTACAACCACTATTCAAAGTGCACTTTTCTGCACGGTTTTATGTTAGCAAACTTGATATTTTCTCACAGTATAAGATATTTGACATTAGTGTGCAGAAAAGTGACGTGTCTGTGCCGCAAAGTGACGTTTCTGTGCCGCAAAGTTCTTTTCTGCACAGTTGACTACCTCATTCTGAGTAACGTTATATTCTGTTTACATCCGTGGACTACCGAATTCTGAGTAACGTTATATTCTGTTTACATCCGTGGTTAAATTTTAGACAAATATATAACTTATAAGACAATTATTATATTTAACTATAGCATAGAAACTAAATTATGGATGTTACAACTGTTTTATTTTACAATTTTATTCTTATTAAACATTTTATAATTATCAAATAACCAATAAGGATTTAGCAACCTGTGCAAGAGACGTCGAATGAAGTAGGTTTTGTGTAAATCCGTGACTGCATAAATATAATGTCAATAATGTGTAATAATTGTTTAAATTTAAACAAATTAAGGCAGTGCATTAATTTTTTAACTGATTTCTGTGTAATTTATTTAGATATAAGGAATTTAAATTGATTAGTAGGTATTAATTAAATACAGTTTAAAATTTATCACATAGGTACCTATTATAATTAATCGTCGTTTGGAAATTGTGATTTTTATTTTTAGGAAAAACTGTGCTTGTAGAAAAAGTATAGTGTGAAACACGTGCAGAAAGATAATTTCTCACTCGTTTGAATTGCGGCACTCGCTTGCGCTCGTACCGCAACTTTTCAAACTCGTGAGAAATTAGTATCGTTCTGCACTTGTTGCACAATATACTATTTTCTACGAGCGTGCAAAAACTTTCGCGCACGCATTTTAGTTTAGAAAGTTTCACTTTTCCGCACGCGTGTTACTTTCCGCACGCGTGTTACTTTTCCGCACGCGGTTTTTACTATTCCGCACGCGTGTTAATTTAGATATGTTAATATGTCCTTAAAGTAATTATGATACATGCAATAAACTAATATTTAGATATTATTTACTAATTTATTTCAAATATATCTTATTGTGTTCCTGTTTTAATGAAATTAACGCGACAATTCGATGAAATAAAATTATTTTGACATAATATTCGAAAGTCAAATCGGTAGACAATAACAGTCGTTTTGAATCATCATCATGGAAACCAAGATCGTCGTCATGCTAACTAATTATATTGAAAGTTTGGTTTTGACAACCTTGTCAAAGAATTAATTTGTGTATGTATTTTAATATTAATTAAATTAATTGATTAAGATTTGGTAATTTTTTAAAGACTCTTAGAAAAAATATTGTTCCTAACTCTTGCAGAAAGTCTCTTTTCCGCACTCGACTGCTTGCCGAACTCCCGCTTCGCGTCGTTCGGCAAACTGCAGTCGCGTGCGGAAAAGAATGACTTTCTGCACTTGTTAGGAAAATAACTATGGTAGTTAAATAGTTGTGGATTACTACAACATACATATGAAAATATAATCTGAAATATAATATGAAAAAATCACCATGAGGTGTGAAACTAGAAAGTAAGGTTAGATAGGAACATAATAAGATTACGGATATAGGCTTAAAAAAAAAAGTGTACAATTACGTTTACACTTTATTACCCCAAATATAAGAACGTCTGTTTGAAAATGTGGCTATGAGGCCAGACATTGCCTTAAGTAGATTTTAAAATTAACAGAAAAAAATATTCATTTATTTTGACAAAGAGGAAGGGTTTGATTTGACATTGACAGACTTCGTGAGTGGGGGCTGAAAATTTGAAATGAGAAACGACAGTGCGACGTGACTGTCATGAACCACAGAATGATTGAATAAGAATGTTCTATGCTGAGATAGAACAAGAATGTTCAGATATGCCTATAAATAAAGAAGCAGGGCGCCAACCAATTTTTAACGGGGAAAAAAGGTGAAACAAATAGAAGAAGATTATTATTAAAGAATTAATAAAGAAGATAGGATAAAATAATTATTTAAAAATAAAATAGCAAAGATGTGACGTTTGTAACGTTACAATGTTGCATCATGAACTTGGTTTTCTTAACGTTCATTTGTAGTCCATATTTTATACTGACTTGATGTAATCTATTTAATAATCGTTGCAGTGCTTCTAGACTGTCTACAAAATAGCGGTGTCGTCTGCGAATGTTGTGTTGTCCACAACAGGGTAACCAGGATGATCCTAAGGGGGGTTTACAACTACTGGAAAGTCTCTGCGGTATGGTTTTAAGCGTATAGAGCTCAAATTACATCGCAATGAGGGGGGGTTATAACCCCCAAACCGCCCCCTGGTTACGCCTATGGTTGTCCAAGATTTTTCCGTTTATTGATATATTGATATACCCTGTTCTTCCTATATTGCTTCCTTAAAAATAGCTTCGCTGTATATATTGAATAACAATGGAGACAACACGCCACCCTGTCTAACACCTCTTTTGATTTCTTTGGTTTCCGTTTCGACATTTTCGATTTTAAGATTTGCTTTTTGATTCCAGTACAGATTGAATATAACCCGTATATCTCGACTGTCCACATTCTTTTCGTTTAAAAGTTTCGACGAGTTTCTCACGTCGTACTTTATCAAAAGCCTTTTGGTAATCTATAAAGCAGACATAGGACATAGAGATCCTGGTTCATATCTAGTCGTCTTTGAGCGAGAACGTTAAAAACTAACAGAGCCTCTCTCCTTTCTATGGTTCTCTTCTGAATCCAAACTGGGCGTCATCTAAAGTTTCTTCTATTTTTTTGTATAGTCCTCGAGTCTTCCATGTATTATTTTGAGGAATATCTTAAGTGTGTGGCTTGTTTCTTTGGTATCTACCTCATTCTTAGTTAATAAAATACATATTAAAGTTTATCATAAACGTTTCGTATTGTTTAGTTCTCGAAATTAACTTGTTAAAACAACCGGAGGGGTTGGCTGATTCCTTTCCCCATTTCCAAGTCCCGCTCGTTCTCTGTACAACATTAGGGAGGCGTTTTCTCAGAGAGCAGTCGGGTAAAGCGGAATTTTTATTGTAATAAGCGAGAACCTTTTAAAATGCTGACTGCAGAGAGCCACGTGTTGCCAAATGGAAATAGGATATATGGAAAAGATACTTCGCCACGGGGACCAGCTATATTTGTAAATGGAATTTATTCTTATGTCAACTGCGGTTTGCTCGGCTTTATATAACGTTACTTTTTTATTCTTGTTTCCTTTAATATGCAGCATTATGACGCTATAAAAATGGTATCGCTAGTACGTACGTGACGTGAATGGCTACTTTACATATTGCCAATTGTAGGAAAAGAACTAATCTATTTACTGTCTCAAGGAGAACCAGAAAATAAAAGAAAAACAAAGAACTCACACTGAAAAGAAAGAAGAAAATTTGTAGTCTACAAGAAACTTAAAGGGAGAATTTAAATTAAATTAAAAAATGAACAAACGACAAATAATGCTTCATTCTACCTCAAAAAAATTAAAAAACCTCGCATTGACTATACTCGATTTGGAAACGTATGATAGTACAGAAAGTTTCCGTATTCCTTTTTCGTTTCCTCTTCTATTTAAGGCACCAACCTCTACCAAGTTTCTTGCCGTCATAGCCTCACAAACTTCATCTCTCTAACTTTGGCGTGGTAAACCCCTGTTCGGATGCAGATCTATTCCAATATTTTCTTGGTTTACCTATCCTCTTGTATTCTCTGGTATACCTATTTTGATGGTAAGTCCTGCGTCTTCATACTCTCCTTCTCGTTACCTTGTTATATCATCTTAATCTTCCTCAGTAACAATTTCGTTATCAGTATAGAACAAAATGAAAATCATGTCATCCCCTACTCGCAGTACTTGGTGCATCTCTTAGCTCATTTCACTAGAGCTCTGTCTAAATATATCTTGAAGAGATAACACCCCGGTCTCAATTCTTTCTCCTATGGCGCTACAGCCTAATTCGGTCTCTGGCCTCCTCCAGTATCCGCCTTTAAGTATCTCTGTCCCTGGCTGCTCTCCTCCAGTTGTCGACTCTTAATATCTCTTTAGCATCGGTTCTCACTTCGTTTATCCATCTCTTCCTTAGTCTTGTCTTACCCTTTCGTCTTATTTGTCGTTATCCATTCTTATAAGGTGACCTGGCCTACCATTACTGCAAATGGGTCCCAATATCCTCCTTTATCTTTCCTTCAAAAATATTAATAAGGTTTATTGTCTTTTCAGTCATGATCCATGTTAATACGTCATATGTTGTTATTGGTTCTCAATCCGTTAGTTGTATTTTTAATTTAACTGATTTCTAGATTTTGTATTTCTGACCATATTCTCGCAATGGATACACTGTTATGCGCTTTATTGATGTCTTTAAAGCTATACGTGTTTCTCTATTCTGCTGTACTCTTTTTCCAATGCAATTTTTAGTGTAGATACACTGAACCAAAAAAGGACGTAAATATAATGGGTGCGTTCGGACGACCATAGCGGCTGGCTGTCAGCAGAAATCGGCTGAGTGGTTGAATCCAGCCGTGATAGGGAAAGCTTAGTAAATCTCTCAGCGGCTGGCTTCCAGCGGTGACGTCTGACAGCTACTGCTGGCTCAGCTGTCCAGCCGCTGTGGTCGTCCGAACTCACCCAATGAAAAAATTTGACGTAAATATTTGTTATTGTTTTTATTTATGATTCTTGTAAGCTTTGTCTATAAAATTGTTAAATTTTTCATGACAATAAAGCATATTTCTATTCTATTCTATTCTAAAAACATTGATTCAAAAACTGTGAGCATTAATTTTCGTCGAAAGATCAGTATCATTGGTCCAATGTAAGTAGATACATTAACTAATGCTCAAAAGCATTAACCAATAAAAAGTTCGTTAATATTACGAATCGGATACATTAACCATTAACCCAAAGAATGGTGTTCGTTAGATTAACGAATTAGTTCATTAATTCTATGAACATTAGTTTTTAATTTGATGAATTAGTACGTATATTCAACGTATGGGTACATTGATACAGTGAAATATATGCAGTATATTAATGAATGTAATTATTGAATTAAAAACTATTTTACATTTCATCGTATGAGTACGTAGATATAAGAAAATATTTTCATTAAAATAATGTACGTTTACATTGATTCAATGTGTTAAGACATCGATATGATCACATGTGGTTACTGTCAAGCCATAAATAGGAAACGGAAAGTAGGAAATAGAGTTGATGAAAATAATGTTCAAAGTAAGTTTTAGAAGTTTTAATATAACTGTAAACAGGTACACTGAGTAACATACAAATAGTTAATAAGTAAACAAAGTGACGACTTAATATCTACATAAGTATTACAAATAATATAGTTTGAATCAACGATTTTTTGCAGATTCTCAAATTATAATTAAGTATCTATAAATTTAAAGAAAAAAAATATATTTTTAATTAACACACCACTTTTTATCATTTAATTTGGAAAAAAATTGAATAACTAAATATATGTAGGAGAAATTGATTCTTCTTATTTTATACAAAAATCAAACAGGATGAAAATATCTAAAAGTTCTGAAATTTCAGCAAATTTTTGTTTCTTTTTAAGTATATTGTATATAACTGTGTTATTTTTTAATAATAATGAACAATATAAAAAATTATAAATATGTAGAATCAATATTTATTGCAGATAATTTTAGACTTATTTGTTATTAGATTATCTAAACTATTTTTCTGAAAGAAAAAGAGCAATTACCTTGTATTAAAAAAAATATATAATATTCAATAAAATTCCGGAACATTTCTGACTCAGAAGGAAAATCCAGATTAAATAAATAAAAAATGTATACCTGATATCGTCAAAATAAACACATATCCCTCTGGCAGTAATTAATGGTTGAATGTAATTTTTCTTTGATTTCAAAAATGTAATATGGTCTTACACTTCTTGCTGGACCTTCCCGACGTATAAGAATGATTCCTGGGAATCTCTGATGGTATATTTTATTATATTTGTTTGTCCATTAAGATCTTTTTTTAACCATTTTATTAGTTGACACAAAATTTCCATGTAGAACCCAAAGAAGAGTTTGCATGTTTTTGTTTGCCATCTACAATTAATATTAATAATTATTATAAAAAAATAAATCTAAATAATGTAGGTACATAGTTGTATTTTTGGTTGCCATTTTTATTACAGAAATATTTTAATTTATCCTGAAAAAAATTTATTTTGATACTACCGACTGCGACTGCGGGAGTTAATAATATTTTTCAGTTATTTACAGTTTAATCACATAAAGATTTAATTTACTAATATTTTATAAGATTATACCATTAGAAATATTTTCAAATGGTTCCTATTTTCTTTTACCTATGTGTCAAATTAGCTTTTCAAAAAATTTACAGAGAACAAAAATTAATTAATACTTGATAAGTAGGATTGAATAATGAAATATTTACCTTCCGTAATGTTTTCATGGGTAGCCTTTTCAAATAAAATTTATTTGTTTTTCCTTGATATGACTTTCACACTGAAGAAAAGAAATAATTCTTTCGAAATTGATGTCCGATCCATCAATAAGTCAATTTCCATTTCCAAATGCCACTCCAAAGTCCATATAAATCTACAAAATAAAAATAGAAATATGTACAACTTTTTTACAGAAATCCAACTTAATAATTTACTCATTGTTAACAATATATATAAATACATACCTTAGAAAAATCTACCAAATCGCAGAACTTTTCTTCTCTATTAATATGGTATGTGCACGTTGAACAGACAAATTACTAGTCCAAGCCAGTCTTAGAAGTCGGCAGGGTTAATTCACTGTTGTCACGTGACTTTTCTGCACCAATAGAAACACTTCAACATTTCAAGAAATGTACAGGTTTATGTAAGAGATTATTGCTACAATGTATTGATCACTGATTCAGGTATATTACATTAAAACAATAATCTCGCTTCATTGATGTACTTTTACATCAGTTCGGTTTGCTTTAACAGAATTATATTTTATCTTAAACATTAAATCAAAAAATGCGTTCATTGATTCAATAAATGAGGTTATAATTTAAAGAACACTGTACATTAGTGCAACGCTTTATATTCATTAATTTAACCGCATAATCCTGATGTATAGTTTCATATATACAATGAACAAATTATTAGTATTATGAAAAAAGTCATTGGATTGATAAAACGATTCATTGAATTAATAATGTTATTCATTATTTTTTAATGAATACAATTACATTGTAATAATGAATATGGTCATTACTTAATGACTACCTGTTTATTGTATTAAAAAAATGTTCATTGAATCAATGTAAAAAAAGTCAATGATTGGCGTTCATTGGTACTATGTACAATATTTTTTTCAGTGTATATTATCTATGTATAGTAGACCTCTCCGCGCGAAATCCTGCTTTTTTTTCTGGTTATTTATTTATAGTGATGTCCTCGACAAATTCCGTCAACATTTTAGAATAAATTCTTCCTATTTCTATATCAATATATCAATAAGAAGGAAAATTAGAGAAACGAAAGAAAAAGAAGCAATTGAGATGCCTAGAAATTGAGACTTTACAGTCAAAGTAGGTACGATAGTCACAATGTACATATAGGAAAGTTAAAGAACTCACAGGTAGACTAAGGCGGAGACAGTAAGGAATCTAACTGATTCTGACGGAAACATCATCTTAGACAAACAAAGTAAAATTAGAACGTGGAAAGAATATCTAGAAAAACTATTTGAAGACCTTTGAGTTAGAAGAAGAGATAAATGATTTATCAATAATATTACAACAGGAAGTTTATTCTGCCATAACACAGCTAAAGGATGGCAAAGCAGCAGGTCCCGATAATATACTTACAAACAGAACTACTTTAACTGATGGACAACGAATCAATAGCAATAATCACAAAGATATTCAACAACATATACAACTCTGAAGAAATACCAACAGAATGGCTGAAGTCTAAGTTTATTGCACTTCCAAAAAAAAACCAGGGGCCAAAAAATTCGAAGAATACGAATACCGTACGATAAGCCTGATGAGTCATCTCCTAAAATTGTTCCTAAAGGTAATCCATACGAGAATTTACAAGCTATGTGAAAATAAAATTTCGCCCAACCAGTTCGGGTTCATAAATGCTGTTGGTATGAGAGCGGCTTTGTTTTCAATACAAGTCTTATTCCAGAGACGCAGAGACGTCAATTGCGACGCATACGCATGTCTGGTTGATTACGAGAATACAAATACTAAAAGAAGCAGGAATGAACAACCAAGATCTGAAAATAATTCGAAACTTTTACTGGAATCAAACTGCAAACCTCAGAGTTGACGGTGAACACACCGAATATGTGAAAGTCATGCGTGGAGTGAGGCAAGGCTGCATTTTGTCCCCCCTAATTTTCAATCTTTACTCTAAAAGAATATTTATCGAAGCTTTGCACGAAACTGGCATCCTTAATTCCCTGGCTAAAATATTTGAATCTATTCTCTATATGAATATACTGAAAAATTTTGAAAATGAATTTGCTCCAGAACAACATGGTTTCTTGCCTGGGTTATCCACAACTAGTAATCTGTGCATTCTGTCTAATTTTGCTAGTGAGGCAATAAATAATAAACTCCAATTAGATTTAATAATGACTGCCTGCTCAAAGGCATTTGATATGGTTGACCATGGCATTCTTTTATCGAGATTGAATGAGTTTGGTTTTTCGCATGATGCTTGTACATTTATAAAATCGTATGTGGAATCAAGGTTTCAACGAGTCAAAATTGGCAGGTGTTTTTCAGATAAATTTCAGGCTACATCTGGTGTCCCCCAAGGGAGCAACTCAGGGCCTTTGTTTTTCTTAATTTTTGTCAACTCACTACCACAATCTCTTAAATTTTCTTAAGTTTGATCTATGCTGATGATTTTAAGCTTTTTAAGACTATACATAATCCAAATGATTGTCAGTTACTACAGGAGGACCTGACTCAGTTATAGAATAGTTATAGGGACAACAATATGATCTTGAATATTAAGAAATGTGGAGTCATATCTTTTACTCGCAAAATCGACTACATTCAAAATAATTATAGAATTGACAACTGTGTAGTATCTAGGAAAACCAAATATAAAGATTTGGGAATATACCTACAGGCTAACATGAAATTTAATGAACACTATATAAATATTGTTAATAAGGCCTACAAAATATTGGGATTTGTAATGAGAAATTCCAAACACTTTAGTATAAACACAACCATTAGACTATATAACACTTTAGTCAGACCAAACTTGGAATATGCATCAGTGGTATGGGCTCCTGAAGCCAAATTTCATATTAATCATATAGAAAAGGTACAAAAAAGATTTCTAAGGTATTTACACCTTAAGAAATACAATGTGTATAGTCACCTTACGCCATCAAAAGAGTTGCTTCAAATATTTGGCTTGCAGTCATTAGAGCAAAGAAGAAATATGCATTGTGTTGTGTTTATTCATAATATTATTAACAATGTTAAATATAAGACATGTGGTTTGATCAATTTTATTAGGTTTCATGTGCCAAAGGTCAACCTAAGAGTAAACAGTAATGACCTATTTTCTTGTAGTCCATATAATCCTTGTGCAATAATAAACTATATGCAATATCAGTGTAATGCATTAATAAAGATCTGTGATATAGACCTCTTTAACTGTAGTGTAAGGGATATTAAAAAATGTTATCATCAATAGATAAGTAATGGGCTCAATTTTAAAATTTTATTAACTTGTGTCTTTTTTTTTAATGTGTTTACTTTCTGTACTTTTATTTTGTACTTGTGTGTATATTATATTTTTTTGTACTTTTTGTGTGTATATTGTTATACCAAGTAATGAGCACTCTTACATGTAATTACTACCTAGGTAGTGTTTGTAAGTTTTAAATAAATAAATAAATAAATAAATAAATAAATAAATAAATAAATAAATAAACTGAAAAAGGTATTCTACTAAACGGGTACCGGCTAAATAACATCAGGTATGCAGATGACACCATAGTATTTGCGGACAACCTAGAAGACCTACAAGTCCTCATGGACAAAATCACGTATTACAGTCAACAATATGGATTCAATACAAACGTAAAGAAGACAAAGCTTATGATCGTCAGCAAGAAAAAGATAACAGAAGGTCAACTCTACATCAACCAAGCCCCTGTAGAAAGAGTGAGGCACTACAACTACCTCGGCACCGTAATAAATGAAGAATGGACCAACAACCAAGAGATAAGAGCGCGCATCGGAAAAGCTAGATCAATCTTTGGTCCTTAGAAGAATGGGGAGGAACCTAGAAGTACTAACCACCATCAAATCTCGAAAGTTGGAATATTTTGGACACATTGTGCGAAAATAATCCAGGTATGCCCTCCTACAAGCTATTCAGCAAGGAAAAATATTTGGAAAGCGAGGTCCAGGAAGAAGAAGAACATCCTGGTTAAAGAACCTCAGAACCTGGTTCAACACAACATCTGTGCAGCTTTCCGCGTTGCTGCAGATAAAGTGAACATTGCCATGATGATCGTCAACATTCGTCACGGATAGGCACATCGAGAAGAAGAATTTCTATTGGAAGATACTCTTTCGTTAGTTAAACCATTCTGACTCTGTAGTTTTTTGGGTCGGCTTTTGTACCTTTTTGTGGATAGGAGAAATATAAGACAGTCTCCATTCATCTGGAATATCCTCTCCATTTAGGTATCTTTCAAAAAGTTATTCTTCTTCTTCTTCACGTGCCATCTCCGCGACGGAGGTTGGCAATCATCATGACTATTCTGATCTTAGATGCTGCTGCTCTGAATAGTTCGGTTGATGTGTGATGAACCACGAGATTCGTCTCCTTCCTACACTTTTCTTGCCCTGGATTTTCCCCTGTATAATCAACTGAAGTATGTTGTATCTCTCATTACGCATAACATGCCCCAGCTACTGCAGCTTTCGTGTCTTGACGGTTTCCAATATTTCCAGTCTTTTGTTGACTCTTCTCATGACTTTGTTGTTTGTTATATGCTCGGTCCATGATATCTTCAGGATTCTTCTATACACCCACAGTTCAAATGCTTCCAACTTTTTAGTAGTCGATGCGTTAAGTGTCCATGCTTCTATTCCGTAAAGCAGAGTCGAGAAAATATAACACCTGGCCAGCCTAACTCTCAAGTCTAATTTCAGTTCTCTTGCACAAAGTACCTTTCTCATTTTATTGAAGTTTGTTCTTGCTTTCTCTATTCGAACTTTGATTTCTTTGGAGTAATCGTTTGTGTGATTAATTATTGTGCCAAGATAGTTGTAGTTTTCTACTTGTTCTAAAGTTTTACCTTTAATTGTCAGGCTTTCATCATTATTTTGGGTTTTTGATATCCTCATAAATTTAGTTTTCTTGATGTTTATTGATAATCCATATTCTTCTCCATACTCAACTATCTTGTTCATTAGCTTTTGGAGGTCTTCAAGGTTGTCTGCTATTATGATAGTAACGTCCGCATATCTAATGTTGTTAATTGGCGTTCCGTTTACATTTATTCCTGCTGTTTCTCCCTCAAGAGCTCTTTTCATAATTTCTTCAGACTATGCATTGAATAGTAGTGGTGATAATACACACCCCTGTCGCACCCCTCTTTTAATTTCGAACTCTTCTGATGTGTGTTCGTTAATGCGTATATGTGCTTGCTGTTTATAATATAGATCTGTTATAATTCGAAGGTCATTGTATTGTAATTGTTTTGCTTTGAGGACGTCCATTGGCTGTTTGTGGCGGACTTTATCGAAAGCCTTGTTGTAATCTATGAAACAGACGTACATATCCTGGTTCACGTCCAAGCATATCTGGATTAGTACGTTGAATGTAAAGAGAGCTTCACGGGTACCTACGCCTCTACGGAATCCAAATTGGGTTTCTTCAATATCCATATCAAGTGTTTGGTAAACGCGTTTATGAATGATCTTTAAAAACATTTTAAGTGTGTGAGACATCAGGCCTATGGTGCGGTGGTCGGTGCATTCTCTAGCATTTTTTTTTGGGAGACAAATAAATGTTGAGGTCAACCATTCATTGGGTATGTCACCCGACTGATAAATTTCATTAAAGAGCTTTAAGAGGACATCTATGTACTCTAAAAAGTTATTAAAGCATTTTTTATAATTTTACTGCGCCAAACCGTAGGTACTAGTTTTGGATTTATTCTTCCTGGCCCTAGTGATTTTCGCAGTTGTGTTCCTTTTACAGCTCTTTCTTTCTTTTATCAATCTCTAGAAAATTTTCCCGTGTTTCTGTCAATAATTCAGTAAAGTGCTCCATCCACTATTATGTTCTACGTATTAGTACCTTTATCAATTTGTATTTTTTACGTAGTTATCAGTTACAAAAAAAATCATTAATCACTATATTCATTTTCAATACCTCTACTGCATATTTTGACGAAAACTGTACATACCTAGCAGTTTATTCTAATTAGAACTTTACGACACAAAGATTAAGTTCTGTTTTAAATTTAGCAAATTGTTAACATGAAACATTTATAAACGGTTATTAAAAATTGTCTGTCATAAAAATAATTAATAATGTAAATGTCGTGCGCTAACAACAACAGGAAATGCACAGTCGTTTTGAATCTTACAAAAAATAATTACCTCCATAATGGCAGCCAGTCGTTTGTTCTGCTTCTTGTGTTATTTTTTTTTTGTTGATAGTAAAAAGAATGAATATTTATGTGGGTGGAACAGTGTAATTTGCAGCTTTTTAATAATGTAGAACGATTTCTTAATTATGTGACAGTTGTAATTTTTTTATGTAAAATTCTGTTATCCTTTTCTTGTAGATGAGCTGTGAATGTGAAAAAATTTGTATGGGTGAAAGTCATAGTGTTAGTAATGAGAAGTTAGTTAGTTAGAACAAATCGTTAATAAATGATCACTTTACGCTAATTTCATACAATCAGGTGAGCCATCATTGCATATATTCACTCTAAGGAACAAAATTTTGGAATCGAGCATTATATACTCTATTTTTTTTATACTTAAGCAACCTTTTCTTACGTTATATAACTTTTTAACCATCAGAATGGAATCCGCATCATCTCCTCGATAATTGAGCATGGGTTAATTAGTCTAGCGCAGTGTTTTTCAATCTTCTTGATTTCGCGACCCCTTTACAGGTTGAAATATTGTAGCGACTCCGTTGTATCCTAGAAAGCCAAAGAAATAAATAATGTAATTAAAAGACTACATAGGTACGTTAGGTAATGATTTTTTCCTATTTTGGTACATTTATCTGTTATTCACGCTGGCCAAAAATTAAAGAACCGCTAAAATTTTGCTTTGCAGTTTGACGAATCTACAGATGCTTCTGACTGTGCACAGTTTGTGGTATTTGTGCGTTTTGAAGCAGATGACAGTATCACAGAAGAAATATTATTTTGTAAAGCAATTCCTACAAACACTACTGGTAAGAGTTTTTAGAGAGATGTTTTTAGAAAGTACTTGCGGCTACAATATTTATTTGAAAAAATGTATCGCTATTTGTAGCGATGGCGCTAAAGTTTTGACAGGCATTCAGTTGCGAACTCATTACAAAATAGAATTGATAATACCGAAATATCATACACTGTTTTCTTCATCGACACGCTCTAGCTGCTAAGGTAGTACCTTTTGTTTTAAATGACGTGCTCAAGGAGTTAATAAAAATTGTGAATTCTATCAAAGTTAAATCTTTGCAAACCCGTCTATTTAGAATTGTTTATTTTTCACATGTCAGGTGGCTATTAAAAGGCAAGGTATTGGCGAGAGTTCTTGAATTGAGAGCTGAATTGTTAATGTTCTTACAGGATGCAAAATCTAAATATGCTTATCGTTTTTCTGGCCCTATTGGCTCTTTGAAATCTGCATTTTTGGCAGGTCTTTTTAGTCAGCTTAACAATTTGAATAAAAACCTTCAAAGAAGAGAAGGGAACATTTTAACAGCTAGAGATAAAGAAAAAGCATTTCACGCAAAACTTCGTTTGTGGTCAACCTCCCTGCAAAACAAAATAATTGAGTCTTTTCCATGTGTTCAGAAAATTGTTGAAGATAATGCAACAGGCCAAAGTTTTGCAGTATCAGCTCACATTCCTTGCATGATACAGCTCTTGCATAATTTACAAGAGCAACTTTTGACATTCTTTCCAGACTTGCACTTTAAAGCTGATAGAATAGAATAGAAATATGCTTTATTGTCACTGAAAATTTTTACAATTTTATGGACAAAGCTTACATACAGTCAAAAGAAAAACATAATATAAATAACAAATAACAACTACAATTTACTAAAATTAGATAAATCGTCAATAATGTACAGTATAAGATATAAAAGCCAAGACAAAAACAATTTATTGCAAAATATATATAAATTGCAAATTGAACATACAACAAATAAAATAAAATAGGTACAACATAAGGAACTGACAAGTTTATGCTACTGCGCATGGAACCCAATTTTCTTAGTTATTCATTAAGAAATTCTTCTATTGAATAATATGGTCTTTTGGATAGATAGGCTTTTGTCATTTTACGAAACTTAGGGAAAGATGTTGCAGATTTAAGTTGTAACGGAAGATGATTGTACAGTTTCTTTGCGGAATATAATATAGATTTCTTTACTAACTCAGTGGATGGAATCGGTAAATAAATATCAAAGATTGAATTTCTGGTGGAGTAAAGATGATTGGGCCTTGATGGAAAGACATGAAGGTGTTTACGAATTAAACAAACCGTTTCTAGAATATATAAAGATGGAAGTGTTAAAATTTCGTGATCTCTGAAGTAACTTCTGCAATGTGTAGATCTTCTGAGGCCAAACAAATATCTTATTGCTCTTTTTTGCAATCTAAAAATGACATCAAATTGAGCAGCTGTGCTAGAACCCCAAAAAGGAAGACCATATCGAAGATGAGACTCGAACAACGAAAAACATGTTATTTTAGAAGATGCTAAATTGAGTTCCCTTGAGACAGATCGTATTGCATAGCAAGCTGAGGCGAGTTTCTTACTTAACGAATCGATATGAAGGGACCATTTGAGGTTGCTGTCTAAAAAAATACCAAGAAATTTTACAGAATCAACGGTACTGATCTGGCTGTTATGAAGTGGCAAAGGTTGAAGAGCTCCTTTATAGGATAATGCTACTGTTTTATTTACGTTAAAAGAGAGTAAATTAGAGTCAGACCAGGTCTTTATCGTCAGTAGATCCGAAGTTATAGTTTCATGAAGAGATGCAATAGTTGAGTTGCTCCAAGTGATACTGGTATCATCAGCAAAAAGAAAAATTTTCCCATTGATTTTTAAATTAGTGATGTCATTTATAAAGATAAGGAACAGTATAGGACCCAATACTGAACCTTGTGGTACTCCACATACGATGTTTTTGAGACTAGAGTCTGTATCATTTGCTCTAACTAGTTGTTTCCGATTATTCAAGTAGGATTGGAACCAATTCAAAGAAATACCTCGAATTCCATAGAAATTTAGTTTTGTAATCAAGATGTCGTAATTTACACAATCAAGAGCTTTGGCATAGTCGCAGAAAACAGTGGCAGTATAAAGATTATTGTTTAGTGCTTGGTAAACCTCATGTAGTACAGAAAACATGGCATCAGTGGTACATTTATTTGTTAAAAAGCCGAACTGATTTTCTGATAAAATGTTGTTATCAACGATAAAGCACATAAGTCGAGTTTTTAGAGCTTCCCAGACGATTTTGATAATAGGCTTTTTTAGCTGACCTGACAAGTTTTAGATATGTTGTCCTGTACTTCATGAAATATTCTGTGACAGCAACATTGGATAATGGGCGTGTAGCTGGATTTTAAACCCTTTTTTTATCTCGCTGATGGCACCACAAAAATGAAAGAATGCTTCTAAAATGGAATTTTATTTGCAAAGTTTCGACGTATTTTGGATAAAAAGAAAACACCAATATCCGTAGCTGGCAAGGAAAGCTCTTAAATTATTAGTGCCATTCGCCACTTCATACTTGTGTGAACTAGCATTTTCTTCAATGGTAGACATTAAAACTAAACGGACAAATAGGCTGCAATAATTAGAAAATGATTTGATTATTAAAGTTTTAAAAACAGCACCACAATTTGATAAACTTTTGAAAAATAAACAAGCACATCCTTCCCACAAAACTTTTACAAGCACTAAAATTGTGTTTTCTTGTGTAACAACCTTCTTTTTCTTTCAGGCGGTGACCCCCCGAGTAAGGCTTCGTGGCCCCCTAGGGGTCACGACCCACAGATTGAAAAACACTGGTCTAGCGCCTTCTGATCTGTCATCAAGAGAGATCCATAGTTCTTTGTGAATTGTCTTTCATTAGTTCCTTTATTCAAGTTTTTTTCCCCATTTACTTTTACCTTTCGTGCCAAATGATTCAAATCACAATTCGAAAATTTTCAAGAAAACCTCATCGACTGTTAACATTAACTTTATTATCGTATAAACCATCAGAAATAATTTTACAACACGTACGATAAATAGTTTGACTTTCAAAATGTGTATTTGAATATACAACGTGTGGCTTCATACACGAAATTTCTTTTTTTTTATGACGGCTTCTGACAAAGGTTTGCGACTATCGGTTTTCTGTGTTGTGGTGTCTATAAACTATCACATCTGTTTTTGAGTCAAAGCTCCGTGATTATATGTTTATCTTAATACGACGCCTGGTACACCCTATTTTAATAGTTTTTTCGGCAATAAATTATGTAATATAACAGTTTTTCACTTTTGTGAAGAAAAACCCGCAGGTTATATTTCAGTCAGCATCAAAGCTATGATTTTATTCAGTCCTTTGATAAATAAAGCAAGTAATTAGTGGAGTGATTTTGTGTTTTATGTTGTTTCAGAGTTATATATTTATTTAAATAATAGTAAATAAAAAAGAGATATAACAAGCTGAAAATGGCATTATCAAAACGAAAACTTTTAGACCAGGGCGCATCTGTAAAAATATTAGTACATTTGGACGTTGAGAGGTGACTCATATTTTTTTGCAGAAATTGTTTGAAAATAACTCATATAATAATATTTGAGTTATCCTCCCACTCAAAAAAGTCCGGAACATTGTTTAAATAATCAAAATGTCAAAAAATGAAGGAAAATTTAGATTTTTTTCTTCGTTTTTTGATTATAACTTTAAAAGTATTCATGTCCGAGAAAAGTTGCCCCGACATAAAATTTGCGTAATTAAATTTACTACAATATAGCATTATCCAAGAATTTCAAAAATTGTCAACCTTGATGCAACATAGCAATAATTGCGAAAAAAACATAAAAAATTAAGTATTCGCATTTTACGTTTTACAACCATTTATGCTACACTTAGAACCTTCATGTTTCACCCAGAAAAACTTTATGATATAATAAAAAAATACTACAAATTTCATTAAGATCGGTTTAACAGATTTTTCAAAATAAATTTTGAAATTCAGCTTTCGCAAAAAAATTCATTTTTTCAAAATGTTGCAGGATTGAAAATAAAGCAGACAGCAAGTTGGATTTTTTGCTTATAGAAGAATACTGTATCTTTCATTTGCAATTTGCAAAATTAAAATTGGTTAACTACCACAGCGTCAGGAGTTTTTTTTTAATAAACACTAATTTTTGGTGCTACGCACAGGACAGCGGATACGTTTGCTCTGATTGGGCATTCCAATGACATTTGATAATGATGATACATTTTAATTTTTAGTACATTTCGATATAAATAAATAAATTTGTTTATTGCAAAATAAAAACACATACTCTGTCCTTTGAAATAACACATTTTTTTTGCAAAAGCTCTCTTTGTTCATATATTTTAACTTAGAGACTAAAAGTGTATTATTTTTAAACATATGCAATTGTTTAAATAACATTTCACAAACAATAATCAAATTAGTTTGATTTTTGTGGAATTAAAATATTAAAATACAACAAAATATAGAGTACGAAAATAATACACTCACCGGCACAAAATTCCGCCACCCAAAATTTTTGATTAAGTTTGACAATCTATAAATTTCTTATTTGTACTTCGATTTTCAAAATTCTTGCATCAGTTTCTTCTTCTTCTTCTTCTTCTTTTTAACTCAGGCGAGACTCGTTAGTCTCTGGCACTTGGTCATAAGACCTTTGTACCAAACCCTGTTCTTCTCCTTAAACTTTAATAAGTCCTGTGGCCTCAACGAAGGGCAACAGTTTTCTTATTGGTAGTTTTAGGATCTCTTCTGGTTCAAACCTCATTTGACCAGTGAAGTTCTGCCTTACATCACCTAGCACACTGCAATGGCATAGTATGTGTATGCCAGTTTCTTCTTCCATTTCGCACTTTCTGCACCATGGTTCATTCGCCTTACCTAGTTTGTATAGGTGATTTCTTAAACGGCAATGTCCAGTCACCATTTCAGTGACCGTTTTGATCTCTCGATTATTGAGGTTCATCAAACTGTTCGAGAGTTTTTTATCAATATTCTTGATTATTTTTTTTGGTCTGGATTTGCCCTTGAGCGGTTCTTCATTTATTTTGATGATTCTTTATCAGCCATTTCTGAACCTCGTTTTTCGTAGCATCTTTAGTGATGCCACAGAAAGGTTCTGGGCCTTCAAAAGTTTTTCTCGAGCCTTGTTTCGCTAACATATCTGCTCGTTCGTTCCCATGCACCCCTTCATGACCCGGCACCCATATTAAAGACACTTTATTGTCTTTTGCCAGGTTATTGAGGAGATCTTTGCAGTTTCTCACCAGTTTTGATTTGGTGAGAGGGTTCTTTACAGCCAGAATAGCCGATTGGTTATCTGTGTAAATGTTGATTCTCTTAGCTTTAGGGTCCTCATCAATGATTTCATCAATGCAGGCCACCAAAGCAAAAACTTCAGCCTGGAACACCTTGCATCAGTTTGTAGGTACATGTATTGATGTCGTTTGTTATTATTCCAGAAATAATTTTTTTTGCTTAGATGGCATTATACGGGGGTGAATGGAAGCGTTGTATTTTCTTCTAATTTTAAAAAAATCTGTTAAAAATTAAGGTTTTGTTTTTTGAATTATCCGAATACCTATCTCTTTTCTTGTAAGAGCTGTAAATAAAAACACTGCTTTGAAGGTTAACATATCAAATGCACTAAAATTAACAAAACAAAACAAAATTAACAACAAAACAAAACAATTCAATAGCGGTTATGCCCACCTCTTGCAGCAACGATTGCTCTAAATCTGTTTGGCATCGAATAAAAATGTGTTATCCTTGCCTGGGGAATAGCCCGATATTCCTCTACCAGGACCATAACTGTACCAAATTTTCTGGAGGCCTGGGATGACGGCGAATAGCTTTTTTTAATTCATTCTATAAATGCTTAATAGGATGGATATCTGGGCTGCATGAGGGTCATTCTAATTTTATCAATCCAACCTCTATTTTATGAAGTCCGTCAGTGTTTTTATTAACATAAAATGGTACAGCTCGTACAAAAAAAGAGATATTCAGATAATTCAAAAAACAAAATTTTAATGATGCCTCTCGGATTAATTCTATGACAGCACTATGAAACAAAATCAGCTCTTCCAATTTTCCACAGAATTTTTTAAACTTAGAAGTAAATACAACGCTTCCATTAACCCCTGTATAATGCCATGCAAGCAAAATCGGAGCACAAATAATACAGTTATAAATTGTCAAACTTAATCAAAAATTTTGGGTGGCGGAATTTTGTGCCGGTGAGTGTATATTAGGTAAAGATTGGAAGAAATTTTGATGGAAATCAACTTGTGTGAATCGAACACCGCTGTCCTGCGCTTAGCACCAAAAATTAATGTTTATTTAAAAAAATTCCTGACCCCGTGATAGTTAATCGATTTTAATCTTGCAAATTGCAAATGAAAGGTACAGTATTCTTCTATATATGTATAAAAAAAATTTCAACTTGGTATCTGCTGTATTTTAAGTCCTTCAGCATTTTAAAAAAATTAATTTGTTTGCGAAAGCTGGATTGCAAAATTTATTTTGCAAAATCTATTACGCCGATCTTAATGAAATTTACAGTATTGTTTTATTATATCATAAAGTTTTTCTGGGTAAAATATGAATGTCCTAAGTGTAGCATAAATGGTTGAAAAACATAAAATGCGAATACTTGTTTTTTATGGTTTTTTCGCAATTATTGCTCTTTTGCAACAATACAAAACAATTTTTAAAATTTTTAGATAATCCTATATTGTAAGAAATTTAATTACGTAACTTTTATGTCAGTGCAACGTTTCTCGAAAGTAAATACTTTTACTTAGTCACTTTTTTACAATATCAGAGAGTGATTTAATTATTCATCTAACCAGCTTTTTAGAGCAGCTAAAAACAGAATATAAATAGTCATGATGATTGCCAACTTTTGAAAGAAGACAGCACCTTAAGAAGAATAAGACAGTTATAAGATAGTATTAATTCTTTCATACCTTTTTGTTGTTATATCCTTCACTACAAGTATGCTTTCAGTATATTTTTCAAATATTTTTATGTAGATCTGCAGGAGTCCGTTAGGGTTATCCCACAATTAAAGATATTTATGATACAAAATTGTTGAATGCTCATGCGTCTAGATTTCTTTCATGCTGAATCCTTTTTAAACGAATAGATGGATCCCTCTTTTTACATCATTAAATATTTACATATTTAATACCTCGAAAAAATCATGTGTATGCATAAGCTATTTATCCCATACGATAAAACATGGTACTGTCAAAACAATCCGACGACTACATGTAGAGATGTTGCAAACTAGAATACTGACTGATGTTGACTGACTAAACTTAGTGGGAAGTAATAAGTAACCTTTAGGTTGTTTTTAATTGCAATAATTATTGTGCTTGATATTCTTATTAAATCAATGTAGTACAATTGATTATTGGCATGTATTTTACAAAAAAAGGTGAGCAAATGTTTGTTCTGAAACTGCTTTCTTTAGTCCAGAAACCAAAGCTTTTCACTTCGCAATTTTTACAGAATGAATCGATTTGCTTAAAAATTTGAGAATAAGTAGTGGATAGTTCAAGGATTAAAATCTATACAGTGCTAGTCAAAAGTCCGTACCCCCCCTCTTATCTTTTGAACGGTTTTACCTATAATAGTGAAATTTGGTTGGAGGAAATTAACTGACGTAAGCTTCTTAACTAGTTATGACAGGTGACGTAATAGTGACAGATGACGTTACAGAGCCACTGTGACCGATAATTTTAAATGGGACCTTATGGAAAGTGATACCTCGTTTGAAAGGTATTCAAAATACCTACTCAGCCATACTAATTTTTTTGTGTTTTAGTTGATTTTGATTTTGGTGAATAAATTAAATAAATATAATATTGTAGCTTCGCATTTAATTAATAAAAATTTAAATGTACGCCTATGGTTTTTTTGTCAAAAAAGTTGACGTTTTTCGATTCTCTAGTAGTTTTTACGTCAACGTCAACCTTTTTGACAAGTAATCATAGGCGGAATTTTGAATTTTGGATTAATTAAATGAAACTACAATTTTATATTTATTTCATTAATTCGTCAAAATTAGCTTAAACTTAAACAATATTAGTATGACTGAATAGGTATTTTCAATACCTTTCAAACGAGGTGTCACTTGCCATAAGGTCCCATTTAAAATTATCTGTCACAGTGGCGCTGTAAAGTCATCTGTCACTATTACGTCACCTGTCATGACTAGTTAAGAAGCTTACGTCCGTTTATTTCCTATCTCGAAATTTCACTATTATAGGTATAACCGTTCAAAAGATACGAGGGGGGGTACGGACTTTTGACTAGCACTATATACTGCCGAAAGGCGCTTTTATTATCATAAGGGGGGTTGCTACCCCATCCAGGGGGTGGAAATTTTTTATTATATTTTGACCGCAAAATTTGATAAAAACATTCATTCATGTTCTATAGATTTTTATGATAAAATGAACAATTTTCGATTTATTCGCTATCGAAAGTGTTAGTTTTAAACCAAAAAAATAAGTGTTTTTGTATAATATACTAATTAACGATTCACTCAATTTTTGCCGTAGAAAAATTTTTTTCAAACCAAGTTCTTGGGAATTACATAACCTACAATTTCATATTGAAACATTTTTTCGTATCTCTGATGCTAATATTTATATTGTGAAGAAATCGACATTTTTACCAAACTACAAAAATTCGTTATTCGCTTTTAACTCCAGTTTTTTAAAAACTAATCTTTCTAAGCCAGTCAAACTTCTACAATATATTAATAATACATAAATAAAAGAGAATGAATAAGGCCAATGACTAAAAACACCGCTAACTTACATTATTATGCTTCCAATTGGATTTCTCCCTTTTTTTTTTCAAAAAAATTAATTAATTTTTTATCCGTAACTTTTCTATTTTTTATCTTAGAAAGTTTGGTAACAAAGAATTTTGTAGGCTTTTATTAGGTATATAAGCCTATTAATATTAAATCTTTTTAAAATCCTCAGACGCAAAAAGAGGTGACTTTGAAAAGGTTGGTAGAGGTGGTTTTTGAATATTATTACAAGTTTTAATTATCAATAGCTCACTCAATTTTTGCTGTAGTAAAAATTATTGGAAACCAGTTTCTTGGGAATTAAATAAGCTAAAATTTCATGTAGTAGGGTCGCTAAGACACAACTGGCTAGATAGTTTAGTCGGTAGTTTTTTTGTTTTTTGCCAATTTTGCAAAAATTGGTTAAATTTGCAGTTATCTTGTTTGTGTACTGTGTAGTTCCATTATTAGCTGACATATTCATGGAGAATTTCGAACACAACATACATGCATCCGATAAACTGTATTTAAAGCGTTCTACAATATATGCTACCGCAACTACACTAAATTTTTTAGTTGATAAAAATTTACTTGTTCTAAATCGCATTGTCGAAAAGCTTCGCAAAGAGATGGATAAGTTTTTAAAATTGAATGATTTTTAGGAAAATCGTAAAGTATATTTTTTCTATTCTCATACTATAATATATCAATTATGATTTCGCTACCTGTATCATGATGAACTTCATTATGATACAACAGATTTTCATTACGATACAGATTTTTAACCAATAGAATCGCGATATGACATTCGCGATGAAGGTGGCACACGCGCAGTGACCAATGGCGAGTCAAATACGCTTTGACAGTTCTCAATATGTAAACCAACTGACAAACTACTTAATTTATTTGCGTTTCAAAATTAATAAATCTGAATACATTTTTTGTTGTGAATGATCATGGAAAAAATCGTGTATAGGTACAACTTGAATTTAATTATCATTATAAAGCTCGTACTCTATACGAAACTCGACGCTAGGCGGCTCGTTTCGTATCCCTCGTATTCGCTTTATAATGTCCATCATTAAATGCTCGTTGCATAATATACTATTATGATTTATGTAGAATTTATTATACTACAACATACTTACATAATATTTTTTTACTAAATTTTATTCAAATGTGTGCCAATCTCTGTTTCAAATTGCTACATTAGAGAAAACCTCGTGCAACGCTTTATTTTGTGCTTTTTGTATTAAATTAGCAAACAATTTGAATGCTCGTTTTTTTTTGTATACAGCATTGCTGGGCCGGAAAGAATTTTCTACCCCAGTTAACATTTATATGCGTCCAAAAGGGGCGAAAGCGAGGGTGTTGTTCTGATTTATTGTAATAGAGGAAACGCCTCACTTTAAATTGAGATCTGAATTACCGAGCAGCCGATATGTCAAAGCTATAGAGCGCCAAAAAGCATAAAATTGAATTGGAGGACCCCACTAGTAACTTTTTGATAGCGCGAATCGAATATATTAGGGCACTGAAGCCTTGTAGGGCTGGTATAATTATTATTCTAACAAACGTGTAGTTTCATGCCGCAAAATATTATTAACGAATGTGTATTCGATTATAATATGTAAGAATATTAGATAATAAAGACTATACAGAAGAAATAAAAATAATAAGTGCAGAAATTACTAAACTAATAAATAAAATAAGAACAGTGCTATACAGTAGTAATCTTGGTATACAATCTGAACAATTCGTCATAGTTTTTTTATTGTACCAACAAGCTGAGGGTACTTTGTACTACAATCTAATCAAGAAGATCTATGAGCAGTTCTATTATATCCTAAATTATTTCTGTAGGTACTAACTTAAAAACAGTAATATTTACACTTAAAGCAAGTATATTAAACTTGCACAATGCACAGTGCTATACTTTTATACTAAACATTTTCACTTCATTAACGCGAAGGGATTTGACCTTTTGAGCCTTTTTCCTATATCTGTGTTGCCAAGGAGTTGAATGGCGTCAATATTCACATGTTGAAGTAGGCTTTGTTCATGTCTGCTGGCAAATTTGGTAATTATTTGTTCTACTTTCTCCATCTTCATATCCCTGTGGATGCAGCTGTTTTTTATGTAGGTACCATAGAGCTTCAACGGTGCTTCTTATTACCCTATTCTGAAACCACTACGTTTGTGCGAAACCACACAGTTTATGTGGCTTTTCTTTTATTATGATCTCTGCGACCTACTAGTAAAATCAGTTAGTCTGAATGATGCATTTATTTTCACTATAATCTAGCTTTTGGAATCTGTTTTTTAATTGTTGCTTTTTTAAAAGATAACATTTCTAGGAATAATATTTTTATATATCTCTTTCTGAACTTCTTTAGGATTAACAAATTTCCATTTTGTTTTAGTAAATATCAGTTAGTTCCTCAATGACTCTCACCCTTTTTAATTATTCTACAAAGTGTGCAGATTTTTATTTATTGATTCTGGCCCAGCTACCATCTGCATTTCTTATTGAAAGGTTGTGCATGATGGGCTCTTTCAGTTTCTTAGTATCCTTTATAATGAATATTCAGTGCTTTTGTTATACCTACGTCAATTCGCTAAGTCTTTGCATTGTATTGTTTAGTTCTATGTTTTATAGGTTGAATATCTGCTTTTTTGCCACCTTTATCTCAGCTATCTTTTCTTCTGAGACTGTACTGCTTATTTTTTGGGTATCTTTTTCCTTCTGTTCGAGTTAGGATGGTTGGCGTATTATTCAATTTTGCTTCTTGGGTCTGTTTTGTGAATAGCTCTACTTCTCTATCAAACAATTTTCCATGTTCTCGTTCTGCTTTTTCCTATTATTAGTTGCCTTTCGACATCATTGTTTTGGTCTACTATATTTAGATGTTGTTTCCTTTCCTGTACGTAATTATCTCGGATTTTCTCGCTGTTACACTATCCCAATGCTTCTGTTCGTTTTAAGTTTCTGTAATGATATTCTCAACCTAATTTTTACTCTGATTAGGTAATGGTCTATATCTGCACCCTGAGGCATCTTATATCCAGAACATTATTTTCATGTCTAACGTCGACAATATTACGTGTTTAATTTGGTCCTGCCTATTTCTAATTCTGTAATACTCATAAGTCAAATATATCTGAAACCTCATTTTATAACAAAAGTTGTCTCGGGAAAAGCCTGGAAATTATTTTCATAATTGTGGGTCCACCGCTAGAGAGGGCGTAATTGAATATCAAAAATTAAAAAATCTAAATTTTACTAAATTTTCCCAATCATCGTATTCTTCGTAAAATTCTGCGCATATTTGATTTCACAAGTTTAAGTCTACCTTTGCAAATAAGAGGTGGGGGTGAGTGGGAACCTTGTTATGAAAAAATAGCTGTAAGTCCGGTTCTGCTAAATCGAATTTTGCAAACTTGATCTTTCTGAATACAGATATTTTTCGTCAATATAAGAGTTATGATTTCGAACCAGCCTAATAAGTAATATGCCTGCTAGGAGGCGTTATTTAATTTTTTTCAGAAATATAGTTTTCTTTGGAAAATATTAAATACAAGTATTCATTTTTAATCCTGTATAATAAAATTAGATTAATTTAGCAATAGAATAGCGAAAACCGCATGGCGATACCATTTTTATATCTCGAGATATCTTCAGAAACGTGTAAATTTAAAAACAGAATAGAATAGAATAGAAATATGCTTTATTGTCACTGAAAATTATACAATTTTTATGGACAATGCTTAACAGAGTCACAAAAAAGATATACATAACAATAACAAATACAATTTTATGAAATTAGATAAATCGTCAATAAAAAAATATAAACAAGTTTAAAAAGTGAAGTAAAAAACAAAACCAATATATTGCAAAATTACTATAAATTGCAAAATTGAACATACAACATATATAACAAACAAAGGAACTAATAAGTTTAAGCTGCTGTATGTGACACCCAAATATAGATAAATACACTTTAGTTACTTGTACATTACTATGATTTCTTAGTTAGTAATTAAGAAACTCTTCTACTGAATAATATGGTCTTTTGGATAAATGAGCTTTTGTCATTTTACGGAACTTGAGAAAGGATGTTGCAGATTTAAGTTGTAAAGGGAGATGGTTGTATAGTTTTTTTGCGGAATATAGTATAGATTTCTTTACTAACTCAGAAGACGGGATCGGTAAATAGACATTAAAAGTTGAATTTCTGGTGGAGTAGTCATGATGAGGCCTTGCTGGAAAGACATGCATGTGTTTACGAATTAAGCAAACAGTTTCTAAAATATACAAAGATGGAAGGGTTAAAATAACTGTTACTGCTACCGGTAAACGAAGTTAAGGAAAGGTAGTGTGCTATAGAAAAAACAAAGAAACATTTTCCAATTGTCAACGTTTATAAAAGGGCATTTTAACGCTTCTCATTTGTTTCGAGCCTCCGTCATATGTCGTATATTAATATTATACACGGATTATACGACATATGACAGAGGCTCGAAACAAATGAGAAGCGTTGAAAAGCCCTATTAATTAAAACAACAATAAGACAAACAACACTATAAAATATAACAAAGAAATAAAAACAACTACTTAGTGACGACCTAAATGTTCAAATTGTTGCCTATCATTTTCGATGCAAGCATCAAGAGTAGATTGAACAGCAGTTTCAATTTCTGCTCTCGAAATGCTTTGAATGGCGTTTCGTATTCTCTGGATCATGTTTTCTCCAGTAGTGTAGTAAATGATTGCATCGAAAATGATGGGCAACAATTTGAACATTTAGGTCGTCACTACACTCCGTCTACCGAACAGACGGAGTAATCACGTGAATAAATCACCATATTTCTTCAAAATACCTTAACTCACGCCCTTGTACACAATACCTATAACAGAAATACAGAATACCTTGTTATCTGTATTGTGTACAAGGGCGTAAGTTAAGGTATTTTGAAGAAATATTATGATTTATTCACGTGATTACTCCATCTGTTCTATAGACGAAGTATAAATAGTTGTTTTTATTTCTTTGTTATATTTTATAGCGTTGTTTGTCTTATTGTTGTTTTAAATAATTATATTTATATACGTTGACATCTGGAAACTGTTTCTTTGTTTTTTCCATATCACACTACTTTTTCTTAACTTAGTTTACCGGTGACAGTAACAGTTATATTTAAAATTTACACGCTTCTGAAGATATCTCGAGATAGAAAAAAGGTATCTACATGCGGTTTTAGCTATTATATTGCTAATTTAATATAATTGTATAAAACAAGATTAAAAATATACCTATACTTGTATTTAATATTTTCCAAAGAAAACTAGATTTCTGAAAAAAATTAAATAACGCCTCCTAGCTGGCATATTACTTATTAGGCTGGTTTGAAATTATAACTTTTCATTGATGAAAAAGATCTGTTTTCAACAAAACCAATATTGCAAAATTTGATTTAGCAGAACCGGACTTACAGCCATTTTTTCATATCAAGGTTCCCACTCACCCCCACCTTTTATTTGCAAAGGTAGACTTAAACTTATGAAATCAAATATACGCAGAATTTTATGAAGAATACGATGATTGAATTTCCAGTGCCCCTTCATTAGGAAAATTTTGTAAAATTTAGATTTTTTAATTTTTGATATTCAATTACGCCCTCTAACGGTGGACCCACAATTATGAAAATAATTTCCAGGCTTTTCCCGAGGCAACTTTTGTTATAAAATTTTTTTTCTCAAAGCTATACTATAAACGGTTCCTGAGATATGGCCGAGAGCCATTCTTATTGGGACACCCGGTACATCTTACTATTTATTTTTAGTATTATTTAATAATTAGTAGGTATTATATATATAGAACTAATAATTTAATCTTGTTAAGCCTCGCTAAGTGTACGCCCCTGATACAAAACATTGATTTCTTTGCTTTGACTGACAGTAAGGGACTGGAATAATTTCGAAAGAATTCATGAAGAACTTTCGCATTCAAAAGGGTGTAAATATTTGCCCTTTTTGAGGCTTAGCGTTGTAAATCGTAAAGGAATTGTTAAATACAACAATAGAGTTTAGGTTGTGGTTTTAAGCTATTCACTTTTATAACTGTCATAAATCTTTTTGGTTCCGAGTATGAAAATCTACAGAAACTGACACCGTGCCCTCCTTTGTGATTTTTTATAAGACGTTGAAATGGCCTTTCAATAATTTCGGGATTGATTTATGGTTTATTGTACCTCCGAGAAGATGCATGAAATTGTACCAAGGCTATAGAGAGGATAATGGTCTTTTAAAAGATTAACTTTTTAATGACAGCTAACGTTACGTACAATTTTTGCATAATATTTGACTTTGCATAATATTTTTTCGAAGAAAACTAATCGAAGAAACGACAGTAACGACAGGGCTTCCCAGGCCGTTAGTCAGCGAAATCCCTGTTCACTAAATATATACAAATCCACCTACAAAATCGCTACATGGAATGTAAGAAGTATGTATGAACCTGGGAAACTGAAGAATATACAGCAAGAGATGATGCGACTAGATATCAATATATTAGGAATAAGCGATACAAGATGGGTCAGCTCTGGCGAACTCAATACAAACAATGGACGAATCTATTACTCTGGAAGCAGCGACACCCAACACAGATATGGAGTTGCTATGATCCTCAGCGAAAAAGTAACGAGATCAGTAACAGGCTTCGTTCCGATGTCCCAAAGAATAATAATGTTGCAGTTATTGACAACCCATGGAAAAATGAACCTTATCCAGATTTATGCGCCAACTGCTGACAAAAATGAAGAAGAAATAGAAAACTTTTATAGCGAACTCCAGAAAACATTACATCTCACAGCATCTAGAGACATAACAGTGATCATGGGTGATTTCAACGCAAAAATCGGCGAAGGAAAATGCTACCCTAATGTAGGATCATATGGGCTTGGCGAACGAAACGACAGAGGAGATCGCCTAATAGAATTTTGCCAGGAGCATAATGTTATAGCCGCAAATACATTCTTTAAATTACCTAAGCGACGCCTGTATACATGGAAATCACCAGCTGACAAAGAGCACAAAATTGTCAGAAATCAAATTGACTACATCCTAATAAAGCACAGATATCGAAACTCAATTCAGGCAGTAAAGGCATATCCAGGAGCAGACGTATCATCTGATCATAGCCTTCTTATTGCTAGGTTTCAACTTCAACTAAAAAAGACGCAAAAAAGCCGCAACAACAATAAACTTAACATACAGAAACTAAAGTCAGAAGAAACAAAAGAAAATCTGAAACACGAAATCAACACAAATCTAGACAGAAACCCAGGAAATAATTGCAACGTAGAACAGCAGTGGCAATTCTTCAAAACCTCTATATTAGAACCAAGTAAGAAAGTACTTACTACAACCAAATGTAAGAAAGAAGAATGGATGACGGAGGAAATTCTAGAGTTGATGAATGAAAGAAGAAAAAACAAAACCATTAACAAGACCCGCTATAAACAGCTTCAAAACCAAATAAGAAGAAAAATTAGGGAGGCTAAAGAAACCTACTTCTCTGAAAAATGTAAAGAAATAGAAGAACTGCAAAACACATATGACAACTTCAACCTACATAAAAAAGTCAAAGAACTAGCCGGAATAGGAAATAGAAGAACCTCAAATATATTGCTCGACAAAAATGGAAATATTATAATGGAGACTAAACGAAAACTACGACGATGGAAAGAGTATATCGAGGAACTATTTCATGACCAGAGAGAAGCTAGTACATCCGTAGATAGCCAAACGGGAGATGTAGGCCCAGAGATAACCAAATCAGAGGTTGGTCAGGCAATAAACTCTATGAAAACCAATAAATCTGCTGGTCCAGATGAATTGCCTAGCGAGCTGATAAAGTTGGTCAACGAGAAAAACCTGGACATAATAGTAGAACTGTTCAACGCTATCTATAATACAGGAATCATCCCTAGAGAAATGTTGACATCAGCCTTTGTGTGTTTGCCAAAGAAGGTGAATGCAAAAGAATGCAGTGACTACCGAACCATAAGCTTAATGTCACATACCTTGAAAATTCTATTGAAAATTATCCACGCCAGAATACACTCTAAACTGGAGCTGGATATTAGTGACACTCAATATGGGTTCCGCAATGGTATGGGTACCAGAGAGGCATTATTCTCCTTCAACGTGCTGACACAGAGATGTTTGGATGTTAACCATCCTCTTTACGTCTGTTTTATAGACTACAATAAGGCGTTTGATAAAGTAAAACATGATCGACTCATGGAAATCCTAAAAAATAAAAACCTAGATGAAAGAGATTTAAGACTAATAACACACCTCTATTACAATCAGCGAGCAATAGTAAGAATTGAAAAAGAAACATCTGAAGAAATGGAAATAAAGAGAGGAGTCAGGCAAGGCTGCATACTATCACCTCTATTATTTAACGCTTATTCTGAAGAGGTAATGCGAGAAACTCTGGAAGATGAAACAGTCGGCATAAGAGTAAATGGAGTCTTAGTTAACAACATCAGATATGCAGATGATACAGTAATAATAGCCGATAGTTTACAAGACCTGCAAAGACTCATGAGTAAAATAGTAAGGTGTAGTAGGGAGTACGGACTCTCTCTCAATATCAAAAAGACGAAGTTTATGAAAATTAGTAAAAACAACCATAATACTAACGAAATCTTGATAGTAGAGGGCCAGCAGATCGAAAGAGTAAAAAAGTACACTTACCTAGGAACACTTATAACAGAAAATAATGACTACACTGCAGAAATAAAAGTCAGAATCGAAAAAGCACGTTCTAATTTTATAAAAATGAAAAAGGTCCTATGTAGCAAAGATTTAACATTAGCTCTTAAAGTACGCCTAACAAAATGTTACGTCTACAGTGTTCTATACTATGGAGTGGAATCATGGACGTTAAATGTAGAGACAATGAGACGACTTAACGCCTTTGAAATGTGGACCTATAGAAAAATTATGAGGGTTTCCTGGGTAGATAGAGTTACAAACAATGAAGTACTGAGAAGAATAGGTAAAGAAAAGGAAGTTGAACTTACAATTAAAGAAAAGAAGCTACAGTATCTCGGACATGTGATGCGGGGCGAGAAGTATGGCATCCTACGACTCATAATGCAAGGAAAGATAGATGGCAGAAGAAGCATCGGAAGAAGACGAATTTCATGGTTGAAGAACCTGAGAGAGTGGTTTGGATGCAGCTCGAAACAACTATTTAGAGCTACTGCCTCAAAAATCAAAATAGCTATGATGATTGCCAACCTCCGTAGCGGAGATGGCACCTGAAGAAGAAGAATATTTTTTACAAAATGGAAATAAAAATAAAAATACGGCAATACAATATATAAAAAATTAGCTTTATTATAAGATTCAGTTGATTATTTCATTCATAGAGATTCTTACCAAGAAAAACCTACACGAATAAAAATTACAGCGATAATTTTTGATAATTTCCTGTCGTCAAGTATTTTACGTCAGATGCGCTTCGTTGCTACGCAAAAATACATTCAGTGGCAATTAATATTTTACAACTTGTTACAGAGAACACAAATGAACAGGTTTAGCAAATATTCAGGCGAATATATCAATATAATATTAGTTAAAATGGTTTTAAAAAATAGTTTTATTCATGATATAATCTTACCGAATTACTCTTGAGCTCGAATTATCGTTTATTTTGGCCTCGTAACACTTTGACATATTTTTGATAATATCCCGTCGTCAAGTATATTACGTCAGATGCGCTTCGTTGCTACGCAAAAATATATTCAGTGGCAATTAATATTTTACAACTTGTTACAGAGAACACAAAGAAACAGTTTACTAATGAAGTAAAAACCTCACATGTAGGTAGGTGGTATATAATTTATTAAAAATTTTTTTTCTAAAAATGATCCAAGATGGATAAAATCACAAACGTTTTCGGACCAATCAGTCCATCATCAGGTGGTAGAAACTTCAGATCCAAAGTAGTTGGAACTAGCTACATATTTAGGTCAAAAGACCTTAATGTAATAATAATTATGCCATTTAGGCTACAAAAATGTCGACAATAAGTCGATGTCACAAGAATTATATTTTACAAAGAAACAGATTTAGCAAATATTCAGGCGAATATATCAATATAATATTAGTTAAAATGGTTTTAAAAAATAGTTTTATTCATGAAATAATCTTACCGAATTACTCTTGAGCTCGAATTATCGTTTATTTTGGCCTCGTGACACTTTGACATAATTTAACTCCCCTTCGGGTCGTGAAATTAAAACTGTCAAAGTGTCACTCTGGATACAAATCGATAATTTTAGAGCTCTCGTGTAATTACTACTTATAATTTTTTTCGATAATTTCCCGTCGTCAAGTATTACGTCAGGTGCCCTTCATTGCTACGCAAAAATACATTCAGTGACATTAATGACAATTAATGTCTTACAACTTGTCACAGAGAACCCAAGGAACAGGTTTAGCAAATGTTCAGGCGAAGATATCAATAAAATATTAGTTAAAATGATTTAAAAATACAGCTTTATTCATGAAATAATTTTACCGAAGTACTCTCGAGCTCGATTTGTTTTGCCCTCGTGACACTTTGACATAACTTCACTCCCCTTCGAGTCGTGAAATTACAACTGTCAAAGTGTCACTCGGGATACAAATCGATAATTTTAGAACTCTGGTGTAATTACTACTGATAATAAATAATAATTTACATCGATTCGAATTATTTACAGATTCTAGGTATAATATATTGTATAATTTTTTTGAGAACAATTTAAAAAAATTAATTTTTATCAGAGACCACGAAAATTATAGATTTTCATCGCCCTTTATATGACTAAAATTGTAATAGGATAATTTAGTTAGTAATCAGTGGTTTCGCGGAAAAGTTAAATCGTTAAGAAGGTGAATTTATTAATGGGTTTTTGAACGGAATTAAAACAATGGTGCGGTCTGATTAGACAATACCGTTTATTTCGCTTTGCAACGGACAATAAGACATTTGATAAAAAAAATTCGAAGAAGAAGCGGTAAACAAATGTATTTAGTTTAGAATGTAAGGCTTTTTGTTTAGCAATGAAAGTAATTGGATGTCTCCCAGAATTTAACAAATTGGAAAGTTGTATACAAATTAAATCGATTCTTAAGAAATGATAATATGAGTGTATTGGGTAGAAAGGATGTTTTGTGATCGGTGCAAAATGATGGATGGAAGGGATGAGAGTGTTGAGTCTGATTTTGACGAGAGAAAAAATAGGGACTGTGAAATTAATATCTGAGGACAGCAGTCCAGTTTTTGAAAAGTGAGAAGTCAGTGTAAAGTGGTCAAATTGGCCTTTGCGAGAAGAATCAAGTTGAAACGAAATCGTTGACCGGTTTGAGAAGTTAATTTTCCTGTGTCCGAGGAAGATTCCTGTTTCTGTCTAGAACGAGTAGCCGATTGGTATCTATTTGCACAAGATATCGAGCAGAAAGAAAACTGATTCTAGAATTCGAGCGAGTCCTGTTTGTTTGTTTGTGAAGCAGTTTGGATGAGAGGGACCTTTCTCAACATCCTAAGAGTACGTGTGGGAGAATCGAGGACGACGCAATCCCGGAAAAGAAGTAGAGAAGAAACAAAAAGGTTAGTCAAATCATTTGTGAAACGGAGAGAGTTTGTTTATATCCACACCATATTTGCTTAATTTCTGTACTGAACAGTTCTATAACATAATTAGTCAGTCCAAATTTTAAAGAAGAAATAAGTAATCAATTCAAAAAGAGAAAAGTAAATTTTATTAAAATTTGTACGAATAAATAACGAATTATTTAAATATTTTTTTTTTGTTAAAACAGAGGAGATATCAGAATTAAAGCTTAATTTAGTAGATGAGAAATAGTTGCAACAAATTTAGATTTTACCTTATTTTTTAAAACCTATGTTTATGGTATATTGGATAAATAAATAATATTTTTTAACATTTATATGACATTGAGTGTTGTTTAATTTCCCTGTTTCGTCCTGGATGGAGTAAGCAACTAGAGATACCAGAAGCCACAAACCAAAGGTAAAGCATCAAAAATAAAATAGCCCTGAGAATAAAGTTTATTAGAAAATTTAATTTAAATTTGGTTTTGTTTTACATAAGCAGTAATTAAATAATTGAGTAATTAATTAAATTAAGAATTTGCTCATCAATCTCATAAAAGAGAGAAATACAGAGCATAACAATATTATAATTAGAGAGGCAAAGTAAATTAAAGACAAAGTAGGATCACAAGATTACAAGATGCTGAAAGTACACTGAACAACCAAAAAAGAACTAAAAAGAACTAAAAAACTATTAAGAGAAAATTCAAGAATATATTCATGAAAAACTGCGGAAGAAATTAAGGAAGATTACAAAAATAAAGATAAAATAAATCTGTATCAGAGGACAAAAAATAAGAAGAAAGATATTGTGTTAAATCTCTATTTATAAAATATCAAAATGAAAAAATCTAATGAATGAAAAAGACATTCTGAACAGATGGAAGGAATATTTCGAACATTTGCTGAATGGACAAGAAAATCTGGAAGCAAACTTAGTTGTTACAGAATAAGGAGGAACAATATCCCATTAAACAGTACAAACTCAAATCCAAATGAAATCGACGAGATCACTCCTACTAGGAAGCAGTTAAAAATATTATAGAGTCTAAAAAATAATAAAAGTCTAGATTTTTCAAATCAAGAGATTTTCAAATATGGAGAAAATCGCATGCATAAAGAAATGCAGATATTGATATAAAGAGTATGGAATGAAGAACAATTATCAAAAAAATAGTAGGAAGTAATAATATGTCCCATTCACAAAAAAAGAGAGATAAGAACCAATGCAAAAATTTCAAGGACATTGCTAAATGTCGCATATAAAATATTGGCAATGCTTATAAAGAATATTATGTATATTTAAAAAAATTGATGAAAGATATCTTTAGTGAATACCGCGGGTTTTAGATAAGGAAGAAGCACAACAAAACAGAGTTTCTTGATGAAAGAGATACTAAAGGAAAGCTATCAATATCAAAAACCGACCATAATATTATTTATAGACATAAACAACGGTCTATGACTTACACGGCCGAAACAAGACGAGATACAAGCAAAACACGAAGACATCTGGTGACCAGCGAACTGAAGATCTTAAGAAGGATTGCTGGAAAAGGACTACAGGATAGGGTAAGAAGTGAGGAAATTAGGCGCATATGTGGGGTAGACAATATAAATACCTGGGTAAAGAACAAAAAAGAAGAGTGGAATGAACACATTAAGCAGGATGTCGGAATCAAGGATAGTAAGAATAGCCAGGGACAAGTCACCGTTAGGCAGAAGAAGTCTAGGACGCCTAAGGAAAGGATGGAATGACAACTTAGGGGCAGAATGAAAGGCACCGTTGAAGAAAAACAGGCAGTACCTATATAAAAGAAGAAGACGAAGAAGACATTAAACAATCATCTCATGAAGTACAAAGGAAGGAACTGTATAAATCACTTGAAAGAACTAGAAATAAACACAAAAATTACCAGAAATATACAACACTTACTAAAAATATAAAAGCAATTAAAAGTAAATAATGAAATAACAGAATATGTTCTAGTATTCTAGTGAATGAAGGAGTAAGGCAAGGCAATTCACCTTCATCTATTCTCTTTAATCTCCTCCTGGAAAACGTGCTACGGGAAGCCAATATATATAGTGTTATGATCTGCTTCTTATTAATTTTATATTAATTATTATTTATTTGATTAATTATTTAATTGTCGCAAATCATACATAAAAATGAATAAAAAATCTCAGGGTGCCTTTTTATGATATTAAAAAAATGTCTAAATTATCTTACGTTATACTTATCTTCTCTCGTGGTTTCAGTATCTCTTAGTTGATCCTAATCGGGATAAAATAGGAAAAAGAAATAAAGCAAAAATATGAAATAAACATACAGAATTGTCTTTTATTTATCAAAATTAATACTCTAAAAATCTATCAAATCTAAAACCTGTGGACACAGATGTCCGAATGAAATTTTTAACACTTAAATTTATTCTAGTTAAAAAAAAAACAATTTATCGGTTTGTTCCCGATGACTTTGCTACAACAAATTAAACAAAACCAAATTATGTATTCGCAAGATTAGTTATACTTCCTATTTACTTATTGAAATATTGGAATTTTAATTCCTACTCTTTTTTCTCAAAATTTTAGTTTCCGAACATAAAAATATCTTTCACATAAGTTGACTGACCTTTTGCTTCACTCATTCTGATGTCTTCTCGTGACCCAAAACAGCTCTCCCTCGTTGACTATGTTAAAGGCTACTCATCAAAGCCCTCTCCGTTCTCCAGCTTCAAAACTATCAGCATACCAGCACCAATTCTCCAACAAGCCAGGCCTCTTTTGACCAGTACTAGATTCAAACAGAACTCCAAAAATTCTCTGCTCTCCTTCTCACAATAATACAGAATCAAAGAGGTATTTCGTCTCAATTTGATCTGTCTCTCGTTCCACTTTTCAGCACTATTCTCCACTATCAAACAACCACTGGTACTTGCTAACTATCTATCCACGAAAACGTCGAACTGCTCCTCAGCGATGCCAATAACATACTGCCTTCTTTTTCAAACTCACTCAATCATTCAAACCACTTTTCCCCTTCCAAATTGCCAAGAATCAGAAACATTTCTCTTTTCCATTCGATAAACAAACAGCCATTCTTTCAAAATTATTCCGACCATACTAATTACTTTCGGGGAAACTCTACAACATTTACTCGGGGTGAAACAAAGATATTAACCCTTAAGTACTATCATCTTAAATAAATGGCGTAAACACTAACTAACCGCCTGACAGACGGGTTTAACATTTTAGTGCTAATTTTTGTTTTTGTTAAACATTTTAATGCAAAAAATTATCTCGATGACTTACTGAAAGTATTGATTATCTAAAAAACACAGTAATTAATCTCGTTTTTCTGTATTTATTAAAATAAAAGACATTATAACAAGAATGGAAGGATTGTTTGTGTAATTTTTTACTCCTGACAAAAAGTGTGATAAAAATTAAACAAATTAAAGAATCTTAATAAAAATTTATAATCGAGTTAAACAAATAGTAAGAAAAATGAAAATAATAAGGTTTTTAAAAAATGTTAAAACAAAAAAAAACTGACAGGTACTACACTTAGTACAGTGTAGCAATGGTAGTCAGTGACAACATTTTCATCACAAATTGATTCCACTTCGCTTATGTCGTCTTCTACCCCATAAAACCCTTTCAAAAGAGTTTCCTCAGGGTATTTATTCCATTATTTGATGTTTTTTTGACGAACTGGGGCACATTATGTGTAATGACGAACTGGGCGCAAACACTAACACGTCTATTAGACGGAAATCACACTTTGAGCCTAAATATCTTTCGAATAAAAACCTTCAGCAACTTGCCGAATTCAGTACTACTAAAGAACAACTCAACTTGAAAAGTCATAAACGGGTGACCTTCAAAATTTTCTAGGAATAGAAATATCCCACTTTCGATAAGCGATGCCGTCTGAGAGACGGGGTGTTAGTACTTAAGGGTTAAAATTCCAAACTTTCTTTTAAACCATTTTTCTAGAAAATGATAATTACCTCTACCTGTGGATTCTATAGTTCCCGTAATAAACAATATTTTTCCATTTTAAACCTAAATACATCGTCCTTTTCACTTTAATTATTCACAAAAGTCTTTAATGGTTCATCGTTCATCGGAAAACTCATTAAAATAGAAATCCACTTACATCCAAACTAAATTCTAATAAATATTTACAGATCAATATACAGGGTGTATCAAATTTATGTGCCCGCGTTATTTAAAAAAAAATTAATTTAATTTTCATTTTGCCTTTGATTGATAAATTGAAAACACAATAATAGATAGCCTAGATATGGGTATAGCTTATATCATGTCATAAAAATCATGCCTGGCCTGGCGTTCGTTGATGATGTAGCAATAAAAGCGAAAATCAAACAGAAAGTGAAACGAATAACTAAAAATCCATATAAAAAGGACTATAAATATAGTATTGACATAAAAACAAAATACATGGAATGCTAGACTAAAAATACCTATGTAAGAGGAAATAAAGTAGGTAGGTATTTAACAGTAGGTACAGACAAATAATAATAGGTACATAGGTATAGATTTGAGTTAGTTAAGAGGTTCGAATCTCAAGGAACAATTATTATAACACAAAAATTAAATATATTATTTTTACTACAAAAGCGATATTACGTAGGTCAAAATTTTTGACGTAAGAGAACTGTCAAAACATTAGAATGTGACTTTTCATTATTGCCATGTTTATAATAAACATGGCAATAATGAAAAGTCACAATCTAATGTTTTGACAGTTCTCTTACGTCAAAAATGACTGCAATAATGAAAAGTCACAATCTAATGTTTTGACAGTTCTCTTACGTCAAAAATTTTGACCTACGTAATATCGCTTTTGTAGTAAAAATACTATACATATTGTTATATAGAACAACCTATTACAAATAATAAGAACTTAACGCCTAAGATGGCTAGGACACATACAGAGAATGCTACAGGGTGGACTCCCGAAATGCTACTGTATAAAAGGAGAACGTCAGAGAAGAGGTGTTCACTCAGAAGAATGGATTTCTAAGATGATCTAATAAAAATATTAAACTCCACAAATTGGAGAATGAATGCAATGGACAAGAGGGGATGGAGGAGAATGGTCTACTAGAATCCATGGGCCTTAGGTTCGACGAGCTGATCATTTTTATATTTTTTAAGATCTGTGCCCGACCTATTTTCTTGACACTGTTTATACAATTCTCTTTTCTCTTTTATTTTTTCTTGAACTTGTGTGTGGCCACCTTCTTCTTCTTCTTGTAGTTCTTTCTCCTATTAGAGGTTGGCTATTATCACAGCTATTCGTATCTTACTGGCGGCTGCTCTGAAAATATCTAGTGAGCAGCAACTATACCTACCTCTCTCTTTCTCTACTGAGATTTCTCGGCCAGAAAATTCTTCGTCTTCGTATGGATCTTTTAACATTTAATTTTACCTTATTTAAGTCTTAATATTTTGTATTTCGCACTTCTGATAATATGACCAAAATATTCTAACTTTCTTGTTTTGATGTTCTTTATGAACTTGCAATCCTTTTGTAGCCTTCTTAACTTCTGCATTTGTAACTCATGGTATTTTCAAAATCCTTCTATAGCACCACATCTTATATGCTTCCAACTCCTTTATATTATCCACTTTTAGTGTCCAGCTTTCCATTCCATGCAATAAAGTCGAGAACACGTAGCATCTTAAGGCTCTTATCCACAGCTCCAGAGGAAGGTCTCTTTCAAATGCGTGTCCTGATTTCTCTACCTTGGTCATTGTTTTCATTTATCCAGGTTTCTTTATTCTTTTAAACTTCTTGAGGTTTTTCCAAATATTTCAAGGGACTTTCAGTTTAGGGCAACGAGCCTACAGTGTTGCCATATTTTTTATAATTTAGACGTTGTTTAAAATACTATAAAGTTACGCAAATATATTTTGAATATTTTTTGCTATGAAAAGCTATAATTTTTAAATTGATACAAAGCAGGATTTATAGAATATATTCTAAATTATTTTTGTTAATTCACCCCTCATACACATTATCAGATACACTTGGCAATGGGGTCAGAAATTTGAAAACAGAAATGGTCAGATTGCAACATTTATTGGTCAGATTTTTTATCTATTAACATATCTGTTTTTGATTTTTAAATTATATATTGTGTTCTTGTTTCTATTAACTATTGATTTTTATATAATTTTAAATTTTAATGATTTGAATATAGTATCTAAATGATATTATAGATGTTTCTATTTATTTTCTGATTTCTATCTTATCTAACATTTGTTTTTGATTTTTACATTATATAAATATTGTGTTCTTATTCGATGTTGAATTTTAGATGTTACAGTAAGAAATATTTTATAATATAGCAACACTGTCAATGTTTTTATCTTGCATCAAATGTCAACTACCAATTGGTTATGTTTGGTTGCTCTGCACTAAAATGTAAGTTGTCCATTTCAATAGCAGTATCTCTAATATAAATCACCATAGTCGTTCAAATTGTACCGGGTGTCCACTTATATTTTCCCCCATTTTAACTGCCTATAACTTCTAAACGGCTAAAGATAGAAATATGCGGTTTTCGCTGAAATGTTTTATTTTAGTAAAAGTTTTGTCTCAATGGATTGAATTTTTTATATCGCTTTAAATACGAAAATAAAAATGGCGGATTTTTTAAAGAAAGTTTGTTGACTTTTTTTTAATGGAATATCCAGTATATTTTTTTGTAAATTGAAAGAAAGTTCATTCACCTATCCAGCGATGTAAAGTTTTTCAAAATCGGTTGTCAAATCACTGAGTAATTAATTTTTAAAATGAGAGGTGCAACGTGGATATCACATACCTAAATAACATAAATAAGCAAATTGATATAATGTTATGTGATTTCCACATTGCATCTCTCATTTTAAAAATTAATTGCTCAGTCGTTTGACAACCGATTTTTAAAAAAATTTATATCGCTGGACAAGTAAATGACCGTTTTTTCAAGTTTTTAGGTAAATGACCAATTTTTTGTATCGCTTTTAAATAAAAAATTGAGGATTAAAAAAACGTTGTTGACTTTTTTATTAAAACACTCAGTATATTTTTTCGTAATTTGAAAAAAAACGGTCATTTACCTATCCAGTGATATAAAATTTTTTAAAATCGGTTGTCAAATGACTGAGCAATTAATTTTTAAAATGAGAGATGCAATGTGGAAATCACATAACATAATATCAATTGCTTCGTTATGGTATTTAGGTATGTGATATACACGTTGCACCTCTCATTTTAAAAATTAATTACTCAGTGATTTAACAACCGATTTTGAAAACATCGCTGGATAGGTGAATGACATTTCTTTCAATTTACAAAAAAATATACTGGGTGTTCCATTAAAAAAAAGTCAACAACGTTTTTTTCAAAAATCCGCCATTTTTATTTTCGTATTTGAAAGCGATATAAAAAAATTCAATCCATTCAGACAAAGCTTTTACTAAAATAAAACATTTCAGCGAAAACCGCATATTTCTATCTTAAGCGGTTTAGAAGTTATAGGCAGTTAAAATGGGCGAAAATATAAGTGGACACCCGGTATTAGGATCTTCCTTTATGTGCCAGCACATTTTTTCTGCTATTTTTGTCCTGATTGTTTTTCATCTTTTAAAGATTAATTTTTTGTTAATGAATATCTGAAGAAGAAAGAAAGAATACCTGTAGGTAAAAGAAGACAAAAATGTGATCGAATCAAATAAATGTAAACTTTTTTTGACATTAAAGAAGCATTAGACTAAATAATTACATAACATACATCATAAAATGCGAAACTCTAGAGGAATAAATGTACATATTTTAAAATTTTATGTTTTAGTCCCAACTTTTTTTTGTAAAAAAAATTGTGTTATACAAAACAGAAACACAAAATAATTTTACTCAAAGCACTGACAAAAACAGTCTCGTACATGAAAATAATGCTCTGCACGATCCTTACAACCTTACAAGTAGGTAACTTGAATTAAATAAAACGACCCTGACTGTCAAAGAAATGAACGCTTTAGTTTGAGTTGGCAATAAATTTTTAGTGACAAGCCATGAAAATTACCGGAACAGATCTTATATGCAATGCTGTATTTGCTAAAGAAAACAACGGTTCTGTATAGACCTGATTTATGAATTTGTTTTAGTGTTACATTTTAAAGAGAATGTTAAAGAAATATAGTCCAGGGTACCTAATAAGGTTTTTTCCATGACACTCGAGCAGCCAGGGTACTGAAGCGTTTTTTCGACAGGTAATACCTATAAGAGCAAATTGTAACTATTTCCTGCGTAGGATCTGGCGGCCATTTTTATTTATAAACAATTTAGTGTCAAAAAATGGTATTTTTCCCATTTTTTTCAAATCAATGGAAAACAGTGAAACTTATGGTTTTTTTAGTACAAATATCTTTGAGATTATGGAAAAAGCTTTAAAATGACGTATTACAAAGTTTGATATACTCATTTATTGTTAATATAATTGCGAAAAAAAATCGAAATTAAAAAAAAATTAATTTCGCAATATCTATTGTAGAAATTAGTATACAGCTTTGAAATTTTTGTCATAAGGGTTCTTTGGTGCTTAATATGTGATAAAAATTTCAAAGCGATTCATTCAATTGTTTAAATTTTATTCAAATTGTTTATCCCATAGAGCATTTTTTTGCAATAACATAAGTCAGAAAAAAATGACGTTAGAACCATTCCACAGGTGTCAAATGAAAGAGCATAAGCTATATTTTTAACTTGGTTTAAAAAAAGCGAATAAAAAATGCATTTATTAGTAATAAATAATTATGCAAAAGTATCGTAAATCTTTCCTTATATTTTTTTTTAGTTTGTTATATAAGAAATTATATATACATACAGTGGAACCTCGATAACTCGGATTAATCGGGACCGCGACCGATCCGGGTTATCAAAAATCCGAGATAGCCGGAGAATATGGTAAAAATTAATAAAATACGGTATACTTACAGATAAACTCCGTTGGAATTGAAATAACATGAAATATATTTATAAATATGCACAGTACCTACTCATAAAAATTACTAAAAAACACCAAACCCAAACGTAAGCAAATGGAAGCGAACAATACAAGACACACAATACTAAAGACCATTGTTTATAAAAGAATTTTTTAAATAGTCTTTCCTAAACAATGCTGACAGTTTGAAATAAAAAGGAATATATACTACAGACAGGTGGCTGTTGTTTCTGCGGCGTGTGCTATGAGTCATTTTTAATATCGTATACATATTGTAGTTCAAATTACACACATAGGTACACATTATCTCTCAAATATTATATTACATACATTTTTATTGTTGAAAGGTTTGCCTGATAATTAACTATTTTGATTGGAAATAAGCCACAATTAAATTGAAAAATACAAAATATTGAAAATCAAAATGTTTATCTGATGAAAATCGGTCCGGGTTAGCCGGACTTCCGGGTTATCGGGGGCCGACTTATCGGGGTTCCACTGTATTTATTACAAATTGTTATCAATTTTGATATAAATAACATTAGTTGGTAGTTGTGCACACAAAACAGGGTAAAAAAGTTAATTTTTTTGGAAAAAGTTATTCAAAAAGTTTATAAGGAAAGATTTACGATACTTTTGCATAATTATTTATTACTAATAAATGCATTTTTTATTCGCTGTCTTTAAATCAAGTTGAAAATATAGCTCATGCTCTTCCATTTGACACCTGTGGAATGGTTCTAACGTCATTTTTTTCTGACTTATGTTATTGCAAAAAAAATGCTCTCTGAGATAAACAATTCGAATAAAATTTAAACAATTGAATGAATCGCTTTGAAATTTTTATCGCGTATTAAGCACCAAAGAACCCTCATTTGACAAAAATTTCAAACCTGTACACTAATTTTTACAACAGTTATTGCGAAAATATTTTTTTGCAATTCCGACCTTTTTTCGCAATTATATTAACAATAAATGAGTATATCAAACTTTGTAATATGTCATTTTAAAGCTTTTTCCATAATCTCAAAGATATTTGTACTAAAAAAAATCGTAAGTTTCACTGTTTTCCATTGATTTGAAAAAAAGGGAAAAATGCCATTTTTGACAGTTAATTGTTTATAAATTAAAATGGCCGCCAGATCCTGCACAGGAAATAGTTACAATTTGTTCCTATAGGTATTACTTGTCTAAAAAACGCTTCAGTACCTTGGCTGCTGAAGTGTCACGAACAGAGTATATTTTTGTCTTATTACCCTGGCCTAATATAAAAAAGTTCTCGATTGTAAACGGATTTGAGTTTAATTTGAAGCAGTTAAATAGTCTTAACCGTTTGGAACCAATGGAAGAACCAATACAAAAACTAAAGAATGTAGGATCGGAGGATATACGAGATATATATCACGGAAGGATATTCAACATGATCCCAAAAATATGAAAAATAATACATTTCTGGTTGAGTATGGTGTAGTATTTTTAGATAATTAAACTAGAAGGTCCTCTTTTAATCTCACGAATCCAAACACTTTGTAATATATGCCTTTATAATGAAAACAGTCCAAATAAATGGAAGAATTTGGTTACATTATAATGCTTCTTCATAAAAAATAAGATAAAATAGATCTTGAAAATGTATACAAGCTCTTTATTCGAGTACTGGTAAACAGATTGAAAGTAAAACTCGATTTCAATCAGTCAGAAGAACAAGTAAGATTTCGATCATAACGGAACAAACGACCATCTGCAGTGCCTTAAAATGCTAATTGGAAAGTCTATCGGATATAATAGATACCTGCTTTTATTTTTGTTGATTTCTACAAAGCATTTGACACACTGGAAACAATCGTTATCTTAACAGCACTGTCAGAATACAGAATAGACCACAGGTATGTGAATATTATTCGGAATATACAGGGTGTTTCATTAATAATTGTCCATATAGTAACTGGAGAAACCTTAGTACAAAATACGAAGATTTAACCAAAAATACTACAATAAAATGTGGTTACTGAGTTACAGGGTGTTTTATCTAAAAATTGAAAAACTATTTTTGCTCAGAATTTTAAAACTATTCGACGTATCCTTTTCATACTTGGCAGGAAGTATAGGTACTGTACAAACTACTAAATTATGTTAAACAAACGTTTCTGTCAATTACCAGAGGCGTACGACGGGGGAAAGTGAATGGTTGATCCTTTCCAAATTCTACGCCACTGGCGGAATTGCTATTTTAGTTCAATTTTTGGATTCTCCAATACTTTCTATGAAAATAATATATTCTTCATTCGTAACGACAAAGTCATTAGTTTTCTAGATCTTTGAAGTTAAAAATGAAATGACACGGTTATTTTGATTAATGTATTGTGTCGCTTCATTTTTAATTTCAAATATCTCGAAACCTAATCATTTTATCGTTACGAATAAAGAGTATATTATTTACATAAAAAGTGTTTAAAAATCAAAAAATTACACTAAAATAGCAATTTCGTCAGTGGCGTAGAATTTGGGAAGGGTCAACTAGCCACTATCCCCTGTCGTACGCCTCTGGTAGCAGCTAGAAACGTTTATGTATCTTAATTTAGTATGCTGTACAGTACCTACACTTTCTGCCAGGTATGATAAGGATACGCCAAATAGTTTTAAAATACTGGGTACAAATAATTTTTAAATTTTAATCATATGAATCATATCATAAATTAATCAAAATAACTGTGCCGTTTCATATTTAACTTCAAATATCTCGAAAACTAATGACTATCGTTAGCAATGAAGAGTATATTATTTACGTAGGAAGTATTGGGTCAACCATTCTATCACCTGTCGTACGCCTCTGGTAGTAGCTAGAAACGTTTTTTTATCATAATTTAGTAGGGTGTATAGTAGTCGCACTTTCTGCCACGAATTATCGCGTTAATTTAATTAAAACATGAACACAATAAGATAAATTTGAAATGAATTAGTAAATAATATCTAAATATTAGTTTATTGCATGTATTATAATATATTATACAGCCACATTATTTGTGCAACGTTCAGAAAAGAAATGCGTGCGGGAAAGTGGCTATTTTAGCACGGCTGTAGAAATAGTATATTGTATAAATGAGAAAAAAGACATATTTCTCACGAGCGCAGTTTGTTGGCATGATCCGAGGCACGAGGCTAGTGCCGCAAATCAAGCGAGGGAGAAATATGTCATTTTCTCACCTGTCTCTTCCAATCGTCGGGTATTTTCTCTTCTTGCCATACGTCTTTGATGAGCACGTGGATGTGACTTGCTAGGTGGTCGACACCTAACTTATACAGTTCTGCTGGTATGTATTTCGTCAACTACTTCATTATCTTCTACGCGGTTCGTACCCATTTCATCTTCCATATCTACTTGTGTTCCAAGTTAGGATCTGAAAATAATGCTTACAGATTTCTGTGACCTTCTGTTGGTCACTGATTATTTGTCCACTTTCATCTTTGTATAGACTTATTTGAGGTTTATACCCACTTTTTACCTTTTTTAGGTATTTGTCTATTTGTCCATTTTCATAGGCTCTCTTTTTATTTCTACATATCTTGTCTGCTTTCCGTCTTGGGACTTCAAATGATGATGGTCTTTCCCGTGGTATTTTTCATTTCTTTCCTCTATTGCTTGCCTGCACTCGTCATCAAACCATGCTCCTCTTCTCTCATTTTTCTTGTTTCCCAGGGTAACCGCTGCTGCTGTCAGTACTGCTGTTTTAATATTACTCCATTTGCTCTCTATAGAGTGAAGTTCTATCGTCCTTAACTCAATTGCGATTTCTTGCTCGAACTTCTCTTTACATTCCTGAATCTTCAGTTTTTCCAGGTCCAGTTTGTTTTTTTTGTTGTCTTTCGTTTCTTTCTCTGATAAACATCACAAACAGTTTTTGCACTTTTTGCATTTTAACAGGTTTAAATCCAATAAAATTTGAATTTAAAATGATTAACTATTCTCAACAAGTCCTTAAATATCCATCTCTGTAGTAAACGTTATTAATCTTAGCGTCCAACAAATTATTATTACTGTCTTCATAACGCTTATAAATACAATCATAAATAATTTTCTGCCACTCTTAAATTCAAATCATTAATTTGACGCCGTGGGTTTGAAGACATCACTATTGATTTATTTCATTCAACTATCTATCGAACGTTATTACCTGATGAAAGAAACACAGTATACCTTGTAGAAATGGTGGAGGCGCTCTAATGATCATCAATAAGTTATAACTAGAGACCGGAATATAATATATATCCAAAATGCATTTTTTTGCATAACTGGCATATTTTGCGTAAATTCCATAATTTTAGAAGAAACTACGTATCTTCTTCTTCTTTTTCAGATGCTAATCCACCAATGGATGTTAGCGATCACATTTTCCATTAACTCTCTGGTTTTTGCAATAGGTATCATAGATTGGATGTCGTTGATCCCTGTCCATTGCCTTATGTTTCGGAGCCAAGACATTCTTGTGTCCCATTCCACTCTTGCCTTACATTTTACCCTGGATTATAAGTTAAAGGAACTGGCATTTTTCACTTCGCATGATGTGACCCCAGATACGACGTTTTCATTTTCTTGATGGTTTCGAAAAGTTGGTGTTATTGGTTGATTCTTTTAAGGACTTTGTCTTTTTTGGATTTGTGACTTTCGTCATCCATGGTATCTTAAGGATACGGCGATACATTTCGAAACCTTCTAATCTGTTTATGTCCCTCGTTTTGAGTGTCCAACCCTTTAAGCCATATAGCAGCACCGACCATACGTAGCACCTTACTCTTAGTTTGTTGAAGATCGAACTCTGTAAAGGTCAGTACCACGTCAGTACCTTCCTGAATTTTACTAAAACTTGTCGAGCTTGCTCAATGCGACATTTTACTTCCCTGTCCGATGCCAAGTCTTCAAAAAGCCACGTCACAGGTATTTAAATTTGATCACTCTTTCAATGGACAATTTCTATTCAGTGTTATTAAACGCTTTTCTTTACTTCAATAGTTTGTATCAAATCTTTAGACGTTAATTTGATTGACTTTTCTTCAATACAAATGAATGAAAATTTGCAGACATATGCATTCGCGGGAACAATATACAAACAGTCAATAAAAATTTTTTTATGTTTATTAATTGTTTAAATAAAAAAAACGATTTTAGTGGAAAATGCGTAAATTCTCTTGTTTTTTACAATGTAGAAACTTGAAACTTTTACGGATTGTAGCTAATGATATGAACTATACATAATTTCACTTTTTACGTTAATTGATTACGTTATGCTTCATAAATAAACAATAAAGTTTCAAATTTTGAACGCTCATATATTTGTTTATATATAAATCGGCGTTTATTCGTGTCAAATTTCAATACGATACAAAACAAACCTTCAACCAAACTTGAATTCAAAAAATTCGTGTTTTTATCGTAGTCTTAGAAAAACCACGGGTAGAGACGTTTTGTGCTACAATTAACATTAGAATTCGTTTTGTCATATTTATTAATTAAACGCGTTTCTTTAGTTCAATCGTTTGGGTCAAATCTTTGGACGGTAATTTGACTGCCTTTTCTTCAATGCAAATGACTAAAAATTTGCAGACATATGCAGTCGCGGGAACAATACACGAATAGTCAATAATTTTTTTTTATTTATTAATTCTTTAAATAAAAAAAAAACGATTTTAACGGAAAATGCTTAAATTCTCTTTTTTAACAATGAAGAAACTTGAAACTTTTACAGATTGTAGCTAATTATATGAGCTATACATAATTTCACTTTTTACGTTAATTGTTTACGTTATGCTTCATAAATAAACAACAAAGTTTCAAATTTTTGGCCGATTCCGACTACTTTTCATGTTTGTACATCATATATGTTTTATACATATTTTAATAAACATGACGATATATTTTAATATTTGAAAAGTGTAAGACTAAAAAGTAAAAAATCAAAAAATATGAAAAAAATATTTTTAAGAAACGCTTTTCTTTAGTTACGAGTGACTAAAATTAACCCGGCACCTGCCACGTGGGGTGCTACCAGCACCCCATAACATATTTTTATCAAATATTTGGTATTTCAAGTTTGGTTACCGCGCTGTGCGTCATAGTAGCTTTCTATAATAGTATATAGCATAGATGTATTAGCGTTTGAAGTGGTTATTTAGTGTCATTCTGAACTTGTAGCTCTAAAGTCGAAATGGAGTGTCATCATCTGGCACTTTAAGTTTTAACTTTTTTTTGTATTTTTGATAAACAGGTCAAATTTACATTTTTTTATTGAAATAACTGATTTAAATTATTAATATAGACTCTATACTCACTACATCTTATTTTTTTTAGATATTTTACTTCATTTCATTTATTATGGCTTGGTACTTGCTAATTTGCTTATAACACCTTTTTCATTTTGTTTTTTAACTTTTATAACATATTAGTGGCTAATAAGTTAATAAAACATGTTTTTTTATATTCTTGTGTTACTCAACACATTATTTTGGTTTTTAAACAAGTAGATCACAGAAAATGTTTAAGGGGTGCTGTGAGCACCCCACGTGGCAGTTGACGCCTTGCAAGGCCACGTGGCAGGTGCCGGGTTAAACATATTGTCACGGTCCCAGGCCGGTCCTGTCAACGCCAGAACTCTCTGGCGCCGAAGTGTCTGAAACCCTGTTCGTCGGCGAGACAGCTATTTACGTATCGGCATATCTAGAAGATCACCGAATACACCTTTTTTTATTGCTTTGTAAATAATACATATCTTTCGATTTTTTCTGGAAATCAGTAGAATAACTTTTATAACTATATAAAGAGACATTTTTGAAATTAGAGGGAGTTATAAATTTGTAGTCGTCGGTCGAGAAAGATTTTCGATGTTCGGACGCGAAATAAATGTAAATGTAAATTGTACATATTAGACATTTAGATAAATTGTTGTTTTAGTGTAATCTTTAATAAAGCCGTGGTTATTTTGCAACGTATACAAATAATGCAGTATTTTAATGTTAAGTTTGTAAATTAGTGTTATTAAAGGATATAAATTCAGTGTTCTTTATTTCTTTAAGTGTAAGTTATTAAAAATAAATAACGTCAATTAAATTAAACTTAGTGCCTAAAAACAGAAATAAATAAAATAGTAGAGTCGACCACGTAAAAAGACAATTATATTACAATATTATAAAAAATTCAACTAAAAAGCAAAAAATTTAAAAAATTGAAAACATCTAACACATTCGTTAAAGAAAAGCGTGGTGCGAAAACCGTTTATTCGATGAAGACGCGCTACGCTTTTCTTTGACGAATGTGTTAGATTTTTTAAATTTATTTTTATTTTTTGCTTTTTAGTTGATTTTTTTATACTATGTTTAATTTTAGTCACTCGTAACTAAAGAAAAGTGTTTCTTAAAAATATTTTTTTCATATTTTTTTATTTTTAATCTTGTCGTGAAAGAAATAAGACAAAAATTTTTAGTAGTAATTACACGAGAGCTCTAAAATTATCGATTTGTATCCCGAGTGACACTTTGACAGTTTTAATTTGTGATAAAATTATGTCAAAATGTCACGAGGGCAAAACAAATTGATAATTTTTAAGAGTTCGAGAGTAATTCGGTAAGATTATTTCATGAATAAAACTGTCGTTTTAAATCATTTTAACTAATTTTTTATTAATATCTTCGCCTGAATTTTTGCTAAACCTGTTTCTTGGTGTTTTCTGTGACAAGTTGTAAAACATTAATTGTCATTAATGTCACTGAATGTATTTTTGCGTAGCAACGAAGGGCATCTGACGAAATTAGCGAAAAAAATTATAGAGGGTAATTGCACAAGTGCATAAAAATTATCGATAATTTTGCTTGAAAGCGTATTGACTAAAAACTTCTAGAGTTCATTTTCGTATTCAAGCCCTCCTTGTATTTAAGCCCTCCTTTCAAGAATGAGAGTGAAATTATGTCAAAGTGTCACGAATTAGTTTTCAGTTAAAGTCAGTTAAGTTTCAAGTAGCAGTTAGTCATATTGTGTTATATCTATTATACAGGGTGTCCCGAAAAGGTTGGTCATAAATTATACCACACATTCTGGGGTCAAAAATAGTTCGATAGAACCTAACTTACCTTAGTACAAATGTGCTCACAAAAAAAGTTACAGCCCTTTGAAGTCACAAAATGAAAATAGATTTTGTTCAATATATCGAAAGCTATTAGATTTTTTATTGAAAATGGACATGTACCATTCTTATGACAGGATCATCTTAAAACAAAATTATAGTGAAGTTTGTCCACCCCATAAAAAATTTATGGGGGTTTTGTTCCCTTAACCCTCCCTCCCCCAAACTTTTGTTTACGTTCCAATTAATTCATGATTGTGTACCATTTGTTAGACGCAACATTTTTAAAACTTTTTTGCCTCTTAGTATTTTTTAGATAAGCCAGGTTTTATCGAAATGTTGCTTTTTTTTAATATATTTACATAAAAATTTTATGGGGGTTTTGTTCCTTTAAATTCCCCAAATGTTTGTGTACGTTCCAATTAAACTATTATTTTGGTACCATTAGTTAAACACAGTGTTTTTAAAACTTTTTTGGCTCTTAGTCTTTTTTTGACAAGTCACCTTTTTTCGAGATGAGGCTTCTTTTTCAAAAGATACCTAAAAATGTAAATTAAGTATAAATAAAATTTCAGATTACTCGTATTAACAGGTCTCTATAATAATATAATACTCGTACTTAACCATACAAATATGTGGTGGATTCGACAAATATTTAAAATATGTCGATAAACACTGGCTTATCAAAAAAGTACTAAGAGGCAAAAAAGTTTTAACCAAAAACATTGCTTTTAACTAATGGTGCCACAATAATAATTTAATTGGAACGTACACAAAAGTTTGGGGGGTTTAAAGGAACAAAACCCCCATGAAATTTTTATGGTGTGCACAAATTTCACTTTATTTTTTTTTAAGATGTTGCTGCCATAAGAATGTCACATGTCCATTTTCAATAAAAAATCTTTAAGAGTTTTCGATATATGAAAAAATCGATTTTCATTTTGTAACTTCAAAGGGCTGTATCTTTTTTTGTGTCCACTATTGTATATAGGTAAGTGAGGTTCAATCAACCTATTTTTGACTCCAGAATCTGTGGTATAATTTATGACCAATTTTTTCGGGACACCCTGTACAATACCTAGAAAAGCTAAGATCTTTGGCAAAATCAAGATCATATCCTTGGCTCCCATTTAATTACTATTAAGTACCAGAGTAATTAAAGACGATTACTCGAACTTTACACGAAGTTTACTATAGTCATATATCATCTCTCTTCAATTACATATTAATAAACAGTGCGAATTTGATTTGATAAAGTAAAGTGCCGGTTTGTTTTTGTTTGCTACAAAGAGTTTTTATTTTTGAGAGTCAACCACAGTACATATAACATTTAAATTAAATAAACATTTTTGGCTTTCAGAAAATAAATTGTTTTTAAGAACCTAGTGTTTCTTAACTTCTTCCAGTTATTTTCAAAAAGTTAAGTGGCGCCATTTTCAATATTTTTCTTTATTGTTACGGTAATCTAATCTGCTTGATCTCTCTATGTATCTCTACTGTCTTATCTTATCTCTGTTAATCTATTTAGTTAAACTTAATATCAATTTCAAAATAGGCCTGGATCCCGCGTATCAAAAAAAGTTTATTAATAGCAAGCTGAAAATTTGTTAATAGCTTAACGGTGTCTAGTCGGACAAACTTTGATGTACGGGAACACTGGAACAGGGGAAGTTTTAATTGTGGAATAGCTTAAAAACTTGGAACGTCAGATTACGAAAACGTCCTATGTATTTTGTCGGACAGAACATCCAATTGATTTGTTACCCTTTCATTAAACTCTCATGCAAAAATTAGACTGCTATTACTAATCAACATGATTCCTGTCATTTGACATGTTCTTCGTGTTCCACTCATTAAAATGCCCAGTTGGTGCTAAACACCAATCGGATTTTTGCATGAGAGTTTAATGAAATGGTAACAAATCAATTGGAAGTTCTGTCCGACAAAATACATCTGATGTTTTCGTAGTCTGACGTTCCAAATTTTTAACCTGTTCCACAATTAAAACTTCCCCTGTTCCAGTTATCCCATACATCAAAGTTTGTCCGACTAGACACCGTTAAGCTAATAACAAATTTTGAGCTTGCTATTAATCAACTTTTTTTGGTACGCGGGATCCAGGTCTAAAAGCTAGTTTCGAACCCACGACTCGCTCTCCACCAACCATGTAGCTGCCGTTCGCATTTCATCAATTGGTCACCTTTCTATAAAATATCTGATATAGCTACATAAAAAAGGTTCCATATATCCACATTGGTATAAGTTTTTAAAGAGTTTGACATAGAGATTTATTACCAGAACCTAGAGGTTTTATATTTTTTTGATTTTAAAATGGCCTCAATAACTTCTTCTACGGTGGGAACTGAGTCTTGTGCGTTTTTATAGTTCCTGGTTCAAGTAATATTAGATAGAGATAGACTATACCCAACTTTTCTAGTTTGCCAGTGGTTCCAAAGCATTATCTTCATATTTACTTTTAATGACGTTCATTTTTCATATTGAGAAAGAAAACAAATCGTTTAAATATTCAAATTTATTTTTCAATATTCTACAGTCCATTAATATATACACAACAAGTAATGTTTAACATAAATAAGACGTGAATAAAAATCTAAGTAATCGATAATTGACATTAAGGATTACGCATTAAGTTACTATACACTTCAATTTACAACCTACGTGTCTAAATGTAACAGCAGTATTCCAGTATTTGAATTTTTGTGGTAAAAGTGTAAGAAAATATCTAAAATTACCATGTGGCAATTTAGGAATAAATTATACTATATGTCATATAGTCAGTACTCACACTATACTCGATATTTTATTTAAACCTGGGCTGGATTGACGCTTAAACGTTACCTTACAACACCAATAATTTTGAAAAATTAAAATATTCTCCATGCAGAATTCATTCGAGCGCAAGAAAAGTAGAGTAATAATAGTTATTTATGTACCAAGTCAGTAAAGTGACTCTTTATTGAACGAGTCTGATATTACGAGAAGAGCGAGCGTAGCGTGCGAGGCGAGTAACATACGAGTTCGATAAGGAGTATTTACTGACGTGGTGCATACAAAATTTTATCGCCAACATATATTTTTTAAATTTAGTGTCGTCTGAACCGAACCAGTGGGGTTATAAACGACAACAATGGAAAATACATATTAAAAATAAAAAGAAATTGTAATAATAAGTATATACATATGTACTAACAAAAAAGCATCTTGAGAAAGCATATGATAGAGTTCCTCGAGAGATTCTGTGGTGGGCACTCAATAAGAAAGGAGTCCCTGGTGAATATGTAAAGATTGTGACGGATATGTATGAGGGAGTAACGACTAGTGTTAGGACAGGTGTGGGAGAGACTGATAAATTTCATGTGAAAGTAGGATTGCATCAAGGTTCTGTGCTTAGTCCGTATTTATTCTCATTAGTTTTGGACCAGATAACAGCGAAAATACAGGGTAACATTCCATGGTGCTTAATGTATGCTGATGATGTCGTGTTAGTAGGAAATAGTGAAAGAGACTTAGAACAAAAACTGGAACAGTGGAGACAAGCTCTGGAGGAAAAAGGTTTAAAACTTAGTAGGACAAAAACAGAGTATTTGGAATGTTCATTTAAAGATGGAGCTACTACAAATAAAATGGTATCTTTGGATGGTGAAATGATTGTAAAAAGCAATAGTTTTAAGTACCTAGGATCGGTATTACAGAGTAATGGAGAAATAGGTGGAGATGCATGCAGTAGAATTAGGGCTGGATGGATGAAGTGGAAAGAAGCGAGTGGTGTGTTGTGTGACAGAAAAATTCCAATGAAGCTGAAGGGAAAATTCTATAAAACAGCCATAAGACCAGCTATGATGTACGGAACTGAATGTTGGACAGTGAAAAAGAAAGAGGAACAGCGAATGCATGTGGCGGAAATGAGAATGCTTAGATGGATGAGTGGAGTGACAAAGAAGGATAAAATTAGAAATGAGTACATTAGGGGAAGTCTAGGTGAGGCACCAATTGATGCCAAAATGAGAGAGCATAGGTTAAGATGGTTTGGTCATGTTCAACGTCGAGACGTTAACCACCCAATACGAAGAATAGCTGAAGTGCAGATTTCTGGAAGGAGTAGGAGAGGAAGACCAAAGAAGACCTGGGGGAGACGATAAGGCAGGACATGTTGGTAAAGGGGATTAACATTGATATGGCCCAAGATAGAATTGTGTGGAGAAATGCAATTAGGGAAGCCCACCCCGCATAGGGATAAGGCAAAGAGAATGATGATGATGACATATGTACTAACAAAAAGTATACCTGAATAATTTGTGATACAATTAAAATGTCTTTTATTCCTATTTCCGTTAAAAACTGTATGATATTGTTGATATTTGTATTGTCTCTAAGAAGCTCATATATGTCCCTGGGAAGGTTGAGTTTACTTCTCGTTTGCTGGTATATTTGATAATCGGTTAAGATATGTTTTATTGATATAAAATAATATTTGCCAACATAATTTGATATTGGTTTTAACCCTTACTTGCAATTTACAATTTAAGAACTTTTTAAATTTTAGACGTTATAATAATTTCATGACAGTGATGATTTTTAATCGATAGTTATCAATATTGAATAATTACTAAATCGGTAAAGTTTTAATTTATTTTATATGAATATAATTACAAAATACTACAGAATTTCACTTTTTGACATAAATTTAATCGATAATATCGCAAATTGCGTACAAATTTTTTAATAATTAAAGTAAATAAATTGTAAGTCCACTCAAATCCGCTATTCGATTACTGCCATCGACCACTTACATTAAATCTCGGTTAATTTGTTAATTTTTCTTTCAGTACGATAAAGTGTTACTTTACTGCCGCAAATGAGGGCAAATAAGTACAAAAATGAATGACTTTAGTGACGGTTGGCGATAAAATATTTTAACTGCACATTCCATTCGAATTCAACAAAAAATGTACCCCAGCTCATCGATATTTACTATCAGCAATGCTATCAGTTACCTGTAGACGAAGAAAACTACGAAAAAAATGTCGCTGTCCATTTGGAACTGTGTTGCCGATGCTATGAAAACAATATTATAGAGATATTCTTGAAAGAAGACTGAAAGATAGACCTAAACAGGTGGATCCGCAATGAAACAAGGGTTCAATAGCAACTTTGTAGCAAATCGTATAACTATTTCGAAATTAATGTCGGAAGCAGATACTACTTGGTAAAGTGCACTATTTCTTTTTCTTCTTTAAGTGTCGTCTCCAAATCGGAAATTGGCTATCATCATCACTATCTTTACTCCATCTACCGCTGCCCTGAAGAGTTCTAGTGAACTGCATTTATACCAGTCCCTTAAATGTTTCAACCATTACACTATCCTTCTTTCTATATTATTTCCTTCTCTTATCTCATAGCTATTACTCTCAGTTCTAATCTAAGGTCTTTATGGCAGAAAATTGTTTTCATTTTTAAAAACACATTTCTGTATATATCTACGGGGCATACGCATAGTCTCTGTGGCATACCGCATTTCGATCTTCACCTTTTTCGGTCAGTCCATTCCTCATCATTTATGGCTGTATCTCTCATTATTCCTCGGATTCCTTTCTTCCTCTTCCTCTCCTTCCTCCTTGATTACAATGCTGGTCTTCCTCTCCTTCTTCTATTCCATGTTCCATGGAACATAGTTTAAGCCCTGTTTTGGCCATCCCTGTAGCATAAAAGCTGTTTGGATTCTATTGTATCTACAGTATTGTAAATCCTTCCTGTTCTTCATCTAATTTCTTCATTTGGGTTGTGATCAAAACTGGATGTCCGACACGCTTTTCTTTGATAGTCCATTTCTACTACTTCCAGTTTTTTCTTCTCTTTCATCGTCATTTGCCAACATTCAGATTCGTTTTGATCTCATGACACGCATTTCGTATTTGTTGACTATAGTTGGTTGCTAACACCTGTGCCAATAAAACACAAACACACATTATTTGTTTATCAACTTTTTTGTACATTGTTTTTATGTTGACGCATTTTCTCCATTAAATCTAAAATTTCTTCGGTTATCGATTGTTTCTTCTTTTTATGTGGTTAATTTTAGAATTTCTATTTCATTTCTATCTTACCAAGTGCACTGTTTAATATTAATCCAACCCAATTGATCCTTTTGTTCTCGACCACTGACCCGGTCATCCATCGTAAAATATGACATTTGACGCGTAATATTACGTGAAAGGTAACATTTGACGTAGAAATCCGTAAAAAGTAACATTTGACAAGGAACGTAACAATAATTTGATGTGAAACGTTGGATGTAGACTGAAAGACAGTTCCGCTCCATTCACATTTTACATCAAACGGTACGTTTCACTTCATAAAAAAATATATATTATAATTTAGTTAGAAAAGTTATTAACTTTTATTTTATGGACGCCTAAGTAGTATCTTCTATGCTCAAGTGATTTGTTCGTAACGCAGCACAAAAGATAAGAACTAAATATCTTTGAAAAGTTCAAAAGTTCTAAGTTCAAAAGTAAGATCAAGTGGTTTTAACATAAATTAGGAGAACAATTGGAAAGATCTTAAGAAAACATAATATCCAATGGGTTGCACAAATGTGAATCCATTTCAAAAGGTTGAAGAAACTGAAATAAAACTTACAGTCTATTTTATTGAACCTAGGACGACCAGTTTCGGACACTAAAATTTGCTGTTCATCTTCAGGTCTTCGCAGTAAGTTAACCTTTAAACAGCAAATTTTAGTGTGCGAAACCGGTCGTCTTAATTTCAATAAAATAGATTTTGAGTACGTCTAAGAGTATTTATTTCTAAAACTCTTTTGATCCCAATCAAATTTAAAGGAAGCTATTTCGGGATTGTAAAATCAAATGATCATAAAACTGATTATTGAACTTCTTCTTTTTTTTTTCTTCTTTTTGTATAGACATGACTCTGTCTGTTTTTTCAATGTGCCGCTAGTAAGTTGTCGTTCCATCGTTTTCGTGGTCTTCCCACTGATCGTCTTCCTATTGGGGAACCGTCTCTCGCTGTCCTGACTATCCTATTTGTTGTCATTCGGCTTGTGGTCATTCCATTCTATTTTTCTGTTTCTTACCCAGTTATTAATGTTATACATCTTGCATCTCCGTCGTATATCTGTACTTCTAGCTCTGTCCCATAGAGTCTTACCTTCGATTTTTCGAAGGGTTTTCATCTCCGCTGTTTCGAGCAATCTTTTAGTCCTCTCTGTGTCGGGTCGTGTTTCTGCCGCATATGTCATTATTGGTCTGATGGCTGTTTTGTAAATTCTGCCTTTCATTTCTTTTCCGATATTTTTATTTCTCCATATTGTGTCATTCAGGCAACCTGCGGCTCTATTTGCTCTATTCACTTAATCTTCCACTTCTGTTTCTAGTCTTCCGTAGCTAGATAGTGTGATGCCTAGGTATTTAAACTGCATCACTTGTTCTATTATCTGACCTTCCAGCTCCAATTTACATCTTATTGGATCTGTTGTTATAACCATGTCTTTTCTGAGGAAATTAACATGTTAAATTTTCTGGCGATTATGTTGAATTGGTGCAGCATACGTTGTAAATCATCTTCACTTTGAGAGATTATTAGTATTGCATCGTCCGCATAACAGATTATTTTAAGTTGTTTTTCTCCCGTTTGGTATCCTATTTTAGTTCTTACTTTTTTTATTATTTGGTCCATGATCGAAAGGATTATTGAACGAAGGGAGTATATTTTACTGACTATTGAATTAATAAAAAAATGTAATTAGTTACAAATTTCAAACGCCACTATCAGCTGTAATGATAAGTATCTCTTGCCCGTTTTACCAACAAAAGCTTCAAATACTAGATGAATACTGCTGCTATAAAAGGAACATTGAATATTCTCTGAAAGAGAACTTATTAGAAAACACCAACTAGTATATATTTACATTTAATACTGTTCATGTAGAAAATATAGTTATTAAGACATGCACACAATTCAATATCACTACTTTCACCAGGGTGTTTCAATAAGATTATCATAGTAGTTGTAAGACATGTTTTAATAATAATACATAGGTATCTAAAAATTTGTAGTATCTGCTCTGTTATATAAAAAAAATACAATGTTTTTTCCCTATACTATAATATAAAAGGTGGATCCAAAGTAATCAAAACACAGTTTTAGTCAAATTACAACGATTTTTCATCCGATTTTAAGACTAAAATTTCTCATAAAATATGTGAAATAACTTTGTTTAAATTTTTGCTAAAATGCCTTAGTTTGAACGATAGTTTCAAGCAGAAAGTATTTCGAGTAGCACCTCATAAGTCGATAGAGTTTAGGCACGATGATCTTGGAGGTGAAAATTTCCTTTCACCTTTAGACCTTTAACCCCTGCAGCAAAACTCTTTCGAATCATATTCTTTATAAAATATACCTAAAGACTTTTTTCATGCCTATTTTTTTGCTAGTGGATTCTTGATCAAATCGGTCAAGTTCCTAATTTTTTAAAAGGCGGTTTGCTTACCGACGAGGCCACTTTTGTATAAGGTACTCTTTGTGTAATCACTTATGAACTGAGAAAAATCCACATGATATATGATATCTTTGAAACTCATTTTCAGCATCAGTTTT